>NC_041389.1:595071838-595076256 GCF_002162155.2 Triticum dicoccoides | reverse complement strand
CCCCCCCCCCTCTAGACTTACTTACTTCTTCTCAAGGTCCTACAAAATGCCACACTCCGGGAACAATATCCTGCTCTATACAACATTGTGCGCCACAAGGGTGAAACTATCGCCACTGTAATGGAATCATTTATGCCAAATTTGACATTCAGAAGAGATTTAGTTGGATCCAGACTCCAATCATGGAACATCCTTCTCGCGGTTATCCATGGTGTAATTGTCACATGGGTTTGATCTATTCCGATGGAACCTCCATGGGAATGGACAATTCTCAGTGGAGTCCTGAAGGAAATATGCCCTAGAGGCAATAATAAAGTTGTTATTTATATTTCCTTATATCATGATAAATGTTTATTATTAATGCTAGAATTGTATTAACTAGAAACTTAGTACTTGTGTGAATACATAGACAAAACATATGGTCCCTAGTATGCCTCTACTTGACTTGCTCGTTAATCAAAGATGGTTATGTTTCCTAACCATAGACATGTTTTGTCATTTGATGAACGAGATCACATCATTAGGAGAATGATGTGATGGACATGACCATCTGTTAGCTTAGCATAATGATCGATAAGTTTATTTCTACTGCTTTCTTCATGACTTATATATGTTCGTCTGACTATGAGATTATGCAACTCCGGGATACCGGAGGAACACCTTGTGTTCTATCAAACGTCACAACGTAACTGGGTGATTATAAAGATGCTCCACAGGTATTTCCGAAAGTGTTTGTTGGGTTGGCATAGATCGAGATTAGGATTTGTCACTCTATGTATCGGAGAGGTATCTCTGGGCCCTCTCGGTAATACTCATCACTACAAGCCTTGCAAGCAATGTGACTAATGAGTTAGTTGCAGGATGAAGCATTATGGAACGAGCAAAGAGACTTGCCGGTAATGAGATTGAACTAGGTATGATGATACCGACGATTGAATCTCGGGCAAGTAACATACCGATGACAAAGGGAACAACGTATGTTGTTATGCGGTTTGACCGATAAAGATCTTTGTAGAATATGTAGGAGCCAATATGAGCATCTAGGTTCTGCTATTGGTTATTGATCGCAGATGTGTCTCGGTCATGTCTACATAGTTCTCGAACCCGTAGGGTCCGCACGCTTGACGTTCGATGACGATTTGTATTATCAGTTATGTGTTTTGATGACCGAAGTTTGTTTGGAGTCCCGGATGATATCACAGACGCGATGAGGAGTCTCGAAATGGATGAGACATAAAGATTGATATATCGAAAGGCTATATTCGGACATCGGAATGGTTCCGGAGAAGTTCGGGTATTTTCTGGAGTACAGGGAGGTTACCGGAACCCCCCGGGGAGTTGTGGGCCTTGGTGGGTCTTAGTGGGAAGAGGAGGCAGCGTCTAGGAGGTGGCTCGCCCCTCCCTCCCCCAGCCCAGTCCGAATTGGACAAGGGGTTGGGGGCGCCCCCCCCCCTCTCTCCCTTCCTTCCCCCTTCTCCCTAAGGTGGAATCCTACTAGGACTTGGAGTCCTAGTAGGACTCCCCTCTCCCGGCGCGCCTAGCTTGGCCGGACGGCCTCCCCCCTCCTTTTTATACGGGGCAGGGGGCACCCTAGAATAGACCAAGTTTTTGCTTAGCCGTGTGCGATGCCCCCCTTCACAGTTACACACCTCGATCATATCGTCGTAGTGCTTATGCGAAGCCCTGCGCCGGTAACATCATCATCACCGTTGCCACGCCGTCGTGCTGACGGAACTCACCCTCGTCCTCAACTGGATCAAGAGCACGAGGGACGTCATCGAGCTGAATGGGTGCTGAACGCGGAGGTGCCGTACGTTCAGTACTTGGATCGGTTGGATCGCGAAGACGTTCAACTACATCAACCGCGTTACTAAACGCTTCTGCTTTTGGTCCACGAGGGTACATGGACACACTCTCTCATCTCGTTTCTATGCATCTCCTAGATAGATCTTGCGTGCTTGTAGGAAAATTTTGAAGTACTACGTTACCCAACAAGTCCATGTATAGAACGTTAATCCAGTCCTATGTGCCAGTTAATAATAACAAGAAGAACTGGAAGATGATGATACATCTTAAGAATACAATCTTTACGTAGTATCTTCGTGGCGGAGTCATTCTTACCAAAGATAACCTTATTAAGAGGAATTGGCATGGAAGTCCGCGGTGTGTCTTTTGTCATCATGATGACACAATAAAATATTTATTCTTCCAATGCAAATTGGCTCGTTCTATATGGCGAGTCATCGAAATAGCTTCTGCCTTGTATCCTCCTTGTAGTGGTGCTAATGTATTTGGCAACTGGTTATATGAGATTAATCACGGGTTTAAAACTCTTCTCGGGGTGGGAGCGCTTGTCGTTATTTGGTCGCTTTGGCTATGTCAAAATTCTAAGGTTTTCAATGATAAAAGTACTTCTTTGATGCAGGTTATATACAGACGTACCGAGACTTTTCATTTATCGTCCTCTCTACCCCGTGTGGAGAATCGAGACATGTTTACGGAGATGTGTACACGATTGGAGGCCATCATGATCTTAGGATTGGCCCCCCTTTGCTCTCGGCGTAATATGGACTCTACATGTCTCTTTGTATTTTGCCTTTTTTTTATTTTTCGTTTGTGTGAGTGGACCATATTTGGCTGTGTGCATCTTAGTTATGCAGAGGCCCTGGTGTAATGCTTAAATCTTTTAAGTAATAAAGCGCCCCTTTTTGAAAAAGTGGTCAAACATCCTTTCCACCACTTGGCATTTTAAGGCCCGTTCATGTTAAACTAAATATAAAAGCCTCCGAACTATTAATAGTCTTTTATTATTAATTTAAAATCTTGAGAAATATTTTCCAACTATATATTGTTTGTAGGTATTACCCGGTAAACCGCGAAACCCTTCCGGTTCCTCTCGAAACTATTTCTTGTTTAAAATTTGGAAAATATTCTTGTTTTACTGAAATTTTAAAATAAATAAATAAATAAATATTCTTTTTAAAAATAAACACATTTTTTAAAATTGTTCCAAATGTTCAAAACATGTTGCAGTTGTCAATAATTATTAAAAAAATTGAAAAACAATTTATGTTTTTATTAAAGTTCATGTTTTTAGAACATGTTTGTTAATTTCAGAAAATGTTCCCATTTCGAATTTATTTTGTGTTTTTCCAAAAATGTATGGAATATTCAAAAAATTGTTCGCATTGAAAGAGAATATGGTTGTTTGACACTAACCAAAATAAGTGTGGGCACGTGGGTGCTATAATAATAATCAAAGAGAATAAACCCCGATAAAAAAGGGCATTTTTGTCTGGTTATGCGCGGATTCTGTTAATGAAACGGGATATGAGCGATGCAATTGGTAATCCATCTGGTTGCCTCGTAGTAAGGGAGAGTGGTCGAAACAACCGTGCCTTGAAGGTCGAGGGAAAGCCACCAAATGACGAGGCAATCACAATCCCAAAACAGAGGTGGCCCCGGAGAGAAAAAGGCATGATTTTTTAGAGGAATCATCACATGTCCATTATTAAACAAACAAATTACAATAAACAAACAAATTACAATGAATACATATATGGTCACTCCATGAGACAAAAAGAGGGCCTAGTGTCTTGGAGATCCATATGTCCAGTCTAACCATGGCACCACCAGAGAAAGACCTGAGCAATCTTCACACCAAAATCTGGAAGAACTCCATTGCAGACTACGCTGCTTTGTGAACCGATTAAACGGCCCATCGAAGGCGATGAAACCGAGTCTTTATGGCACGTCGTAAGTTGGGTGGTCACCGCTACGCCGACCAACCCCACCATTATCAAGATCTAGCGGGCTAGACATGACCTGGAAGAAAACTACAACTCCTCATTGCGGAGACCCTTTTTTGATGGACACATTAATCATCTCTCTTGTTGCTTTTCAAAAAATAATCTCCTTCGCTTTCCCGTTGCTTCTAAAAAAAATTCTCTTTCATAGCGAACGCACGGGCATACATGCTACTCTCATCAAAAAGGGCATATAATAGGTAATACTGCACCGGCATACATGCTACTGTCGAGTAGTGCTTATACATATAACATGACTACACGACAGTTTAATATTGTATTGCTTATATGTGCATCATAACATGTCACGTAAAGCCTTCTAAATCTCAATCATTGTTATTCGTGATAACATGTTTGCCTATTGTTTTCATTATGTACTAGGTAGATATGTCGAAAATTAATGAAAAAAAATGCGTTTTCACCTAGTTGAATGGCCGGCGCACCGCCTACTGTCCGGCGGACACTCGGTGACGCTGATTATTGTTTGGTGACTAGCCGTGCAGTTGCCCTCGTTAGAAAAAAATGCAGATAGTGTGGGATGGCACATTGTGCAAGGTCCTGCTTCCAAGACAGACGCATGATACCAGAAACAAGACAGCATATTCATATTCA
>NC_041389.1:595044837-595071553 GCF_002162155.2 Triticum dicoccoides | reverse complement strand
CCCTTCCTCCCTCGTGCCTCCCTCCGGGCTCCCCGCCGGCGGCGGGGCCCGACCCCCTCCCTCCCGTGTCTCCCCCTCCCAGCCCGGTGGCCCTGGAGGCGCCCCGGGCTAACCGGTTTTGGGCTCTGGGCTCGGTCGATTATGGCTCCGAATCCGACTCCGAGGTCCCTTCTCCCCTTCCCCGCCCGACCTCGGTGGCTGAGTCGTCGTCTCTAGTGGCGGCGGGTCCTCGTTTCCGTGCCTCTTGGGCCAAGGCCGGCCCAATTGCGTCCCTCTCTCCCTTCGGCCCCTCTGGGTGAGCCCGACCTGTCTGGCCCTGGCTTTATATGTGTCCGGAGGGGTTCGGCTCCCCCTTTTCTAGGGTTTCCTGCTTCTGCCGCGGACTTGCGACGGCGCCGCGCCCCCATCCGCCGCTTCGTAAGATCCACGCCTCCTCCTCCCCTCCTTCTCCCCTTCGCGTCGGTGGCTGCGATGGATCGCTCCCGCGGGTCCTCCAGTGAGGCTGTCTCTGGTCTCAAGCGGGAGCGGGACGGATCTGGTGACGCCGCTGCGGATCTGGAGTACGCGCTAAGCTCCAGGCCTCGCGGTCGGAGACGGGCGCCGCGTCCCCTCGTGCGTCTGGATCCGGGCCGTCGGCACCTCCGCCCCTGGCGCCCTCTGCTCCGGTGCCTGTGGCCGATCCCTGGGAACAGGCGGCGCAGGGGAGCTGGGCGGGTTATTCGGGACCTTCCTCGTCTCCTTCCTCGCTTGCCCCCTCGGGTGGGCCGCCGCGGGCGCCGGCGGTGGGCGGTGGCGGGCCGTCCCGCTTCGTCCCTCGTGGCGGCTCGGGGGCCCCTGTCCGGCGCCCGTTCGGTGCGGCTGCGGGGCGTGGCGCTGGCGCTGGGGCCGGTGGTGGTCCTCCTGGTGATGGCATCCTCCCCCCACCGCCCTCTCGTGGCGCGAGCCGCAACTCCTCTCACTCCCAGGTTTCCAATCCCATCCTCACCTGCTTCGCGTGTCATCGCCCTGGCCACTTTCAATCCCGTTGCGAGAATCCTCCGTTCTGTCTCATCTGTAGGGAGGACGGTCACCTCACGGTGGACTGCCAAAGTAGGGTCAAGCCTCCCTCTTTCATCCACTACGGTATCGGCCTCCCTGGCTGCTCGTTCTTTGCCCTGGACAAGGAAGTTCCTGTTGCTGCCCCCAACCCCTCGCTATCCAATGTTGGTGTCATTTCTATTCAGGACAAGCGCATCTCTCCGCAAGCCCTCCTGGACGAACTCCGTTTGTGGGATGAAGGTGGTTGGGATTGGCAGATTCGCCAACTCTCTGATTTCGAGTTTGTGGCCACTTTTCCTTCTAAAGAAAGTCTTCGCATGATGTCTTCCTGCACCAGCTTCACACTTCCTCTGAACCAACTTGTGGTCTCGGTCAAAGCTGCTTCCAATGGGTCAAAGACCATTTCCTCTCAATCTGATGTTTGGGTGTTAGTGGATGATGTGCCTCCCAGCATGCGCACCTCGTCTTTACTGATGGCTTTTTGGGGTGCTGATTGGGAAACCAATTGAGGTTAACCTAGCTTCGCTATTTGTTCTTGGACCAGCTCGGCTTCGGGTGTGGTGTGTGGACCCGATATGCATTCGTGGCACTGTTGATGTTTTCCCGGTGGCTGGTGGTTTTCGTCTTCGGGTCCGGGTGGAGGGTGCCCCAGGCTCTGACTCCCCTCCTCCTCCCCCTCCCCCCCGGCCTCGGGTGATGATGATAAAAGCAAGGAGGGTGGTGGGGGTCTTGAGGACTCGTTGAATGGTACGGATCCTCGTTTCACCCAGTCTGTGTGGGATGGGCTGTCTCCTGCTGAGCAAGAACTGATGAAGGATTATGCTCCGGCTCCGGCGGGTGGTGGGGTTCGGGGCTCGGGGCCTGGTGTCGAGGGTGGGCCGGCGGCTGCGGGTGGATCGGAGGGCACCCCCCTGTCGGTGGCATGCTCCAACCTGCCCGCTCGCCCCACCTCCCCTTTGCTCTCCGGCATTGAAGACCTACCTCCGGTGGGCCCTTCGGCGGCCAAAAAGAGGAAGAAGTCCTCGGTGAAGAAGTTCTCCGCGAAGAGCAGGGCCTCGGGGGACTCCAGGCAGTCCGCGGCTGGGCTCTGTCGCCAGCTGGAGGTGGAGCTGGGGGCGGCCTCGGGCCCGTCTTCGGCTGCCGCTTCTCCTGGTCGGGCCCCCCGGTGCCTGTTCGCTCCCCTGCCTCCACCGCTCGCAAGAGTGGCCGTGTCTCCAACAGTGGCGAACATGTGGTGGATCGGGCGTCTCGACGTGCGGCGGCGCGCGATCTTCCTCCCTCAGGTTCGGGCTCGCTCCCATCTCCGTCCCCCCCTTTGGCTCGGTCTCCTGTTAGGCTAGTTTTACCCTCTCAATCCGATGAGCACCTCATTACGATATTAGATGATGTGGGGATTTGTTTAGACGCTAGCTTGGGCTCCCCTTCCTCTTTGTTGCAGCTGATCCGTGCTAATGAGCGTGCCCAGGCTGATATTGCAAAGGCCAAGGAGGCTGGTGCTGGGGTGCCTGCCCCTCTGGTTGTGGCCGGAGGGGCACCGGAGGAGGCTGACAGGGGTCAGGTGCCTCCGGTTCAGAAACGCGGGGCTGGGAAACGTGCTAAAACCTGCAAGGCTCCGTGCAGGTCGAGTCTTCGAATTAAAAACCTCTCCTTCAGATGAAGGCTTTATTTTGGAACATCAGAGGGTTCTGCGCTAGGGGGCGCAGGGACCAACTGAAGGATTTAGTGTGTGCCGAAAAAATTGATTTTATTGGCCTCGTTGAGACCCTAAAACCATCTTTCTTTCCTTCTGATCTTTCGGCTATTGCTGGGATTGATAAATTCAGGTGGAATTCTGTGGCCTCCGTTGGCCAGTCAGGTGGCTTTCTCTTGGGCACTAATAATGATACTTTCGATTTTGTGGCTTTTGACCATGGCATTTACTGGGCTAGTGTGGTAGTTTCCCTTCGTTCCAACAATACCCTTCTCGAACTTATGGTGGTCTATGGTCCGGCTGATCATTCCCTGTCTCAAATATTCTTGGATGAGATTTTTACTAAAATTGACTCCTGTCAACTCCCCCTCTCGATTGGGGGTGACTTTAACCTGTTAAGATACCCTTCTGATAAGAGCTCTGCCAATTTTTCTTGGGTGTTGGCTGCGGCCTTTAATGCCTTCATCAGGGATACGGCTATTCGTGAAATTCCGAGGGTTGGGGCCCGTTACACTTGGACTAATCGACATGCGTGTCCGGTTCGCTCGGTTCTTGATAGAGTTTTTATCTGCCCTGCTTGGGATGGGCTCTTTCCTTGATGCTCACTTCGTGCCCTCCCCATTGTTGGCTCTGATCACGCTCCCCTTATCCTAGATGACGGATTTCGTCCCAGTGGCTGCCAAAGATTCCAATTTGATGCGTCCTGGCTATTAGTGGAGGGGTTTCCTAGTATGTTGGCTCAGAAGATCTTGGGATGTCTAATCTCTCCCCACCGTACCTTTGGCCCTATGGATGATTGGCATCATGTCTCGTACTTCCTTCACAAATTGATGTGGCGAGGCGCGATAAAGTTAGGCTGGGCGCCCAAATTAGCGCTCTTGACAACCGTGCGGATAATGGTGGGCTCTCGGAGGACGAGTGGCAAGTTCGGTATGGCCTTGAGAAGGCGCTTCTGGATATCCACCGCCAAGAGGAAGTTTATTGGAAGCAAAGGGGCACGATTAATTGGACCCTTAAGGGTGATGCGCCCACGGCTTACTTCTTCGCCATTGCGAATGGTAGACGGCGTAGATGCATGATCGATAGTCTCATTATTGATGGTGTTAGGGTCTCGGACCCATCGGTCATTCTTCGGCACGTTGTACAATTCTTCTCTAATCTGCTTGCGGCTAAACTTGACCTCGGATTCTCGCTTGCCCTGGGCTTCTGGGCCCCCCTTGATAGGGTTTCGCCCGCTGATAATGAGCTCCTGCTTATTCCCCCTTCTGAGGAGGAAATTTTTGACACTATTCGGACTGCCAACTCTAACGCGGCTTCAGGCCCCGATGGTTTCTCCATCCCTTTCTTTCGACAGTTCTGGCCCCAACTAAAAGGCCTCATTTCTGCTGTCATCCAAGGGTTTTGGCTGGGCACTGTTGACATGTCTAGACTTAACTACGCTGTCCTCACCCTCATACCTAAAATCAAGGGCGCTGATATCATCTCCCAGTTTCGGCCTATTGCTTTAATCAATAACTTTGCCAAGATGCCTGCTAAGGGCATGGCCACTAGGTTGTCTCCCATAGCGCATCGGACCATTAGCCCTTTCCAGTCTGCTTTCATCAAAGGGAGGTTCATCTTGGACGGGGTGTTGTGTTTACATGAGATAATACATGACCTGCGGGTTCGAGGGACCAAGGCGGTGGTCCTTAAGCTTGATTTTGAGAAGGCTTATGATTCGGTGAGTTGGAACTTTCTTCGGCAAGTCCTTCTGGCTAAGGGTTTCGAGGGGCCTGTAATGCACCGCCTGATGCAGTTGGTTTCTGGTGGATACACGGCTGTGGCTGTCAATGGTCAAACTAGCAAGTTTTTTGCTAACGGTAGGGGTCTCACACAAGGGGATCCAGCATCTCCTTTGCTTTTCAATTTTGTGGCTGATGCTTTATCTCGCATCCTTTCTCGAGCTGCGTTGGCCGGACATATTACCCCGGTGAGCTCTCACCTTATCCCTCATGGCATCTCTCATCTTCAATATGCAGACGACACTATCATTCTGATGGAGCTCAATGAGAACAGTCTCACCAATCTGAAATTCCTTCTGCTTTGCTTCGAAGCGCTTTCAGGCCTTAAAATCAATTTTTCCAAGAGTGAGGTCGTTGTGACTGGGGTTTCGGACCTGGAGGCGCAGCGGGTGGCCCACCTTCTGAACTGTTCTCTTGGGTCCTTTCCTCTCAAGTATCTAGGCCTTCCCATCTCCCCGGTTAAGCTCCTGGCGAAAGATTTCGCCCCGGTGGTCACCAAAGTTGGCAACAGAGTATTACCTTGGCGAGGTCGATATAATACGCAAGCGGGCAAGGTCGCCCTTACCAATTCTTGTCTTTCTTCACTCCCAATGTTCTTGATGGGCTTCTATCTTCTTTCTAATGGGGTTCATTCTGGTTTCGACAAGCATAGGGGTGCTTTCTACTGGAATGCTGCGGATAATAAACGCAAATATAGGTTGGTCAGATGGGACATTATATGTCGCCCCAAGGACAAAGGGGGCCTTGGCATTATTAATACGCGGGTTATGAATAACTGTCTCCTGATCAAATGGTGGTGGAAGATAATGACTCTTGAGGAACCTCCGACCTGGCTCTCGATCCTAAAAGCTAAATATTTCCCCTCCTCGAGTCCTATGTTTGCTCCTGCTTCTGGTGGGTCTCAATTCTGGCGTCAACTGGTTAAAGTCCGGCCGATTTCTCGGTCCCTTGTCAAGTTTGTTGTCAGGAACGGTAAGTCCACTCGGTTTTGGCTTGATTGGTGGGTCGGGGATTCCACGCTGGCGGTTGCTTTTCCGGCTTTGTTCTCTTACTGTGATGATGCTGAGATTTCTATCTTTGAGCTCTCGGCTAAGGGTTGGGTTTTAGATTTTCGGCGTTCTCTTTCCCTTGTAGAGTTGGAAGATTGGCAGTGCCTTACTGCTTGCTTCCCCCTGCTCTCGGAGGAAGAGGACTCCGTGGTGTGGCCCCTTTCCTCCTCGGGGCGCTTCTCGGTTAAATCGGCCTATTCTAAGCTTATCCCTGGTGGACACTCGGTCAAGTTCAAAGATATCTGGTCGGCTTGAATCCCACCTAAGATCAAGATCTTTCTTTCGCAAGCTGTTCGCGGTAAGCTTCCGGCGGCTGACCAGATTAAGAAAAGGAACGGGCCGGGTTCCGATAGATGCGTGTTATGTGGGGCGCTGGAGAACACCGAACATATTTTTTTTCATTGCTCCTTAGCGAAACTTATGTGGTGCTGCATCAGACTTTGGCTCCATGTTAACTGGTTCCCCTCCTCCTTTGAAGACCTGAGGCAGTGTGTCAATCTCTTATCTGGACAATCTAAAAGGGTTTTCTTAGTTGGCTGCGCTGCGATAGGGTGGTCGTTGTGGACTACTAGGAATAAGTTCTCGATTGAGCGTATCTTTCCGGCTAACCCTGTCAATTGCTTATTTAAAGCCAATGGTTTTTTGCAGCAGTGGAGATTATTGACTAAAGAGGAGGACCTCCAGGCTTTCGACGCCATGCTATCCAAGATGAAATCTACGGCGTCTGCCCTTCTTCGGCGATCTTTGAGGACGGCTTCCTGATCATCTCTTTTGCGATATCTAGTTCTATGCTGGCCTGCGTGCCATGTGAGGCTGGTGGCCTTGTAATGCTACTTAACTTCCTTGTGTTTAAACTCTGTTTGGGTGTCGGGTGCTGGTGATGTACTCTGCCTGGTGGCTTTATTTATAAAGTCGGGCTCCTGCCTTTTCTCTAAAAAAAATTCATATTCATGATCTGACGGAGCGTATCCCCGATGCAGACCACGGATACCGGAGCCTGTCGCCGCACCGCTCCCTAGCATAAACACAGCCAGACACCAGACTAGCCGCCTAGCTACACGACCACGCGCACAAGTTAAACACAGATATCAAAGCCTGCCATCCGTCCGTCCACAACCCTTCGGACAAGCACTACAATTCACTGCCTGTCGTGACAGCACGGAGCCATTCGTGGCATCGTGTCCGAGCGAGCATCTCGGGTCTCGGCCACATCAAACCCTGACGAGTCTTTCGACGCTGAACCCAAGTTGGAATTTGGAGTAGCAGCGTTGCTACAAAAACGTCGGAAACACCGCTGCATATGCACACTTGGTTCGAGCCACCTTTCTGCCGGAACATGGTTACATGGATCACGGCCACGGCCCGTGCACCCACAGAGCGCCTCCAAAAGAACGGCAAAAAGAAGCTCATGGAGTCCTACCACGGATTAACCCCGAGGAGCCTACGACCTGAAGTACTCTAGAGTAGTAAACCAAGGTGAAGCTGTAAATGCAACTGGAGCTAAGCTAGGCCAGCCGCCTGCTAGGAGGATGCTCCCGGTCCCCGCGCAGCATCCCGGCAGCGACCGCGTACTCCTCCTCCGCCGTCGCCGGCATGCCCATCGCCGGCACCGACGACCACACGTCGGCGCCGTTGCCGCTGCCGCCGGCGACGTGGTCGGTGCAGGATACCGGCACCAGGCACAGCCCCCGGCTCCGCAGATCGCCCGGCTCCACCACCGCCTCCTCCTGCGCATCGCACATAAACATAAAACCACACGTCAGATCACGTACGCATAACCAGACAGCGACGGGACACAAAGCGCCGCGGTAAAACTTCGCTGGCGCCGGGTAGCTTACCGGGAGTGGGGCGGGCGGCGCGGAGGAGGGCGGCAGGCGCTGCATGTACGGCGAGCTGAGGACCTGACAGCAACCAAGGAAGAAGAAAAGCAACGACAGTGTTAGCATGCATGCGGCGCGGAAGCGGTACCTACGTAGCCGGTGCGTACGTACCTGAACCTGGTCGTGCAGGAAGCGTATGTAGCCGAGCGCCTCGTGCAGGACGGAAGCCGTGTCGGTCTGCATCGGCAACGGCAGCGGCAGGTTAGGTTAGGTTAGGTGGGTCAATGCAGCAGCAGCAGCAGCTCACGTATCATCCACCCGTCAGTCAAAGGGTCAAAAAGAGGAGAGACAGCAGCTTCAATGACCCATAGTCTGCCTTAATTACTGTACTATCAGTCTAACATGCATGGTTGCAAGCAAAAGGAAACTACAGTGATGTAATGTTAACAACGGGTGTGTGTGTGTGTGTGTCAGCCTGTGGGTCTTTGACCACTTGGATCTGCGACTACAGTCTACATCAGTCCAGCATGCAAATTTGCAAGTAAGAGGAAATTACAGTCTACAGTGATACCAGCCTACGCTTCTTTGACCGCTTAGTAGCTGATCTGCGTGCGTTCTTTTACAGCAGTGGGAAGGGGCAATGGTTGCAGATTTTATCGCGGGTAATTTCAGCGTTGCACCGGCATGGAAAGGCAGGCGAGGCAGGCACGTACAGCAGATGGAGAGAGGAGATGATAAAGAGCGTATCGCCAAAAGCGAAAGGCTTTGCCAGCTTTTGCGATCTCCTTTTTCACTGTCTTTCTTACCTTCCCGAACGGAGAAACCAGCTGCTGCAGCGCCAGGATCCTCTCCCCGAGCCGCTCCTTCCTCGCCTGCACAAGCACAACACAACCAAGCAAAGTTTTTACTTTTCATCTTCGTTTCTTCACCGGACCATGAACTCAAACCCGTTCGTCAAAACACCCTGATCTTAAACTGATCAGCTTATTAGCGCAAGAACAACTCACCCTGGGTCTCTTGTTTGAGGTGGCAGCTGGAGCGGCCTTTCTGGGATCGCTGCTGCCTCTTGATCCCCTCTTCTGAAGAACAAGAATTAACATGCCCATCAGTTAACTTAATCGTGCAAAAAAGATGGATATAACTTGGCAACAACCGGTCAACCATGGATTAATCTTGGAAGAACATTCACCAGAAAATTAACAATGCAAAGGATGTTGACAGAGTTGGTAGCGCGCGCAGCACACTGTACACGCACCTTGGCGGGCTGTGGCTTGGAGGTGGAGATGGCCGAGGCGGCGGTGGCCGTGGGCGAGGACGACATGGAGGAGATGGAGGAGGAGCAGTCGGTGGTCGGGCTTGACTTCTGCGGGACAGCCACCGGGACCGCGTGGGCGCCGCCGTAGTAGTAGTACTGGAACCCGAAGACGTCGCCGCCGTGGTACTGCTGCTCCGCCCGGCCGCCGAAGCTCAGGACCTGGTGACACGGCGCCGCCGGAGGAGGCTGCAGGTAGGAGGCGCAGGTGGGAGAAGCGACCGCATGAGTGCTGGCGCTGGTGGTGGTGGTGGAGACGGCGGCGGACGAGAGGTGGGACGAGGTGGACGGGGACAGGCAGAGGAAGTAGTCGGCCATGGCCTCCTCCCCGAGGCCAAGCATGTCCAGGTACCCCCTCCCTCCGGCCTCCGCCATGACCTCCTCTTCCTTCACCATGATCCCCAGCTCGCACTGGCGCACCACGAGCAAGAAACGCACGGGATTAAGAACACAAGGACAAAGACAAAAAAAAGATTGACGGAGACGATCAAGAACAAGCCGGGAAGAAGATCAGCACCCGGTACCAACCGGATTGGGTGTCCTTGTTGCTTGGCTCTGGTCAAAGGGGTTTCGCGCCTTCCGCCGCTGCCGCGCTCTGGGAGCTCTGCGCGCGTCCAGAGTTCAGACCTCGCACACACGCCAGCTTAAAAACGCTTCCACTTCTGAGCGTGGGGAGACGCGACTGAGACGGAGGATGTGGGAGTGGACCATGGTCGCTGGCTTCTCTGCTTTGTCTATGTAGAGGCCGAGGCCGAGGCCGAGGCCAGTGTACAAGTACGACCGACCGACCGAGGACGGGCGGCTTTGTGATGCGGTGCCGGGACAGGGCTGCCAGAGGTACATACCAACCAAGATTTGGAGAATCAATGCTTCGCACTGGCCGTGTGTAAAGTGTGCGTTCTTTCCGGGTAGTGCCGCCGTGCAGAGTGTGTTACATATCCACTATTTCTTCCCAAGGAAAATACAAAGTAAAACTCAGACATTTTTTTATAAAGGAAATATATTAATATCATGATGATACCATATACACCCGGCATCTGTAACAATGTAATGCTTAAATTAAGTCTAAACATCACGGATGCACACATCCAAAAGAAAACAAAAGAGGAAGAAAAAAGAAAACAAAGACCCTGCCGAAGCAAATAGAGATTCGCAGCAACAAGAGCACGACCAGTGGTGATGACACCTAGACTTCAAAGAAGGTTCTCCAAAACGACGTCTTTAGAAAGGTAACAATGCACAAACATCGTCATCGTGCGATCTAACCAGCAAGGTAAGATCTTGAAATTTCACCCTCGAGAATGTCTCATCTCCACACAATGTCTTCAAGAAGAAAAACTACTAGGAGCCGCCATTGCCAAGTACAACCACCAAAGGCCAGACTTAGGGTTTTCACCCCGGAAACTGAGACGCGAAACTCAAAGAGCGCCGCCAAGAACGAAGTCTGCTAGTGTAGCCGCCCCCACATGTCGCGAACACTACTGCAAAACGCCAAACATTTGACATACATACTTCTTCTGATCCGCAATGCATGCTCTCTGGAATCTCAAACTGCTCTCGACTCGACTCAATACGAGCATCCGAGATGGAACCTCCACAACCTATCCAGTCTTCTTGAAACTGGACCGCCTTGATCCCCCCATCAACACCTTGGTTAACGCGGTAATGAAGGAGCCAAGGCAGACCCAAGGTGGATGGGGGTCACCACTAGCCACAGGAAATGGGTCTTCACATTGCCAATGGCGACGACAAGACAACGGGTCACACTCCAGTGGCGATGCCAGAACAGACAAATTAAAGCCCATCGCTCTGCTCACCACAGACGTCGATCCAACGCTTGTCGAACAAAGCATGCACGCATGCCTCCTAGGCGAGTTGTCGTGTGCGTTCCCGATCGTAGCAGTCCGTGGGAGATCCGATGAGGCGGCACTGAGAGGTTGGTGGCTGGGATGCTTCGGAGTCGCCTGGGAGGCGACCCAAAGGTGGATGTTTGATATGTCTCCGTCGTATCTACTTTTCCAAACACTTTTGCTCTTGTTTTGAACTCTAATTTGCATGATTTGAATGAAACTAACCAAGACTGACACAGTTTTCAGCAGAATTGTTGTTTTTGTGCAGAAATCAAAGTTCTCGGCTTGACCTAAAAATTTACAAAGAATTTTTGTGGAAAATATAAAAAATATTGGTGGAAAATATACCGGAGGGGCGCACCCAGGAGCCACAAGCTCAGGGGGCGGGCCCTATGAGCTTGTGGCCCCCCTGGACCTCCGGCAACCCTAACTCCGACTCCATATATTCCTATTCGCCAAGAAAAAAATTAGAGAGAAGGATTCATCGTGTTTTATGATATGGAGCCGCCGCCACCTCCCGATCTTCACCGGGAGGGCTGATCTGGAGTCCGTCCGGAGCTCCGGAGAGGGGGATTTGACGCCGTAGTCATCATCAACCTTCCTCCATCACCAATTTCATGATGCTCGCCACCGGGAGTGAGTAATTCCTTCGTAGGCTTGCTGGACAATGATGGGTTGGATGAGATTTATCATGTAATCGAGTTAGTTTTGTTAGGGCTTAATCCCAAGTATCCACTATGCTCTGGGATTGATGTTGCTATGACTTTGCTTTGCTTAATGCTTATCACTAGGGTCCGAGTGCCATGATTTCAGATCTGAACCTTTTATGTTTTCATGAATATATGTGTGTTCATGATCCTATCTTGCAAGTTGTATGCACCTATTACGTGTTATGATCCGCATACCCCAAGGTGACAATAATTGGGATTCTTTCCGGTGATTACCGTAGTTTGAGGATTTCATGTATTCACTAAGTGCCAATGCTTTGTTCCGGTTCTCTATTAAAAGGAGGCCTTAATATTACTTAGTTTCCTTATGGACCCCGCTGCCACAGGAGGGTAGGACAAAATATGTCATGCATGTTCTTTTCCATAAATGACTATATACGGAATACATGCCTCCATTACATTGATCAATTGGAGCTAGTTCTCTGTTTCCCTAGGTAATGACTGTTGCATTATGAATGCCATCCAACGCAATTATCCATCATTGATCCAATGCCTACGAGCTTTTCATATAATTATCTTTGCTAAGTTACTTTTGTCATTGTTGTTGTTACAATCACTACAAAATTGCTATTGTTACCGTTACTATCATATTGCTGTTCACACTTTATTCATGGTGCTTTCCATAAAATGCTTGCTAAGTATGATGTTACCACAGCCTATCATCCTCAATCTAGTGGTCAAGTAGAACTTAGCAATAGAGAAAAAAACTAATATTACAAAAGACTGTCAATAGGTCCCGAATAATTGGTCTAAGAAATTGGATGATGCACTTTGGACCTACAGAACAGCTTATAAAATTCCTATTGGTATGTCTCCTTATAAAATGGTTTATGAAAAAGCTTGTCATTTGCCTCTTGAGTTAAAACATAAAGCATACTGGGCAATCAAAGAACTTAATTATGATTTCAAACTTGCCGGTGAAAAGAGGTTATTTGATATTAGCTCACTAGATGAATGGAGAACCCAAGCTTATGCAAATGCCAAACTATTCAAAGAAAAAGTTAAAAGATGGCATTATAAAAGAATTCAAAAGTGGGAATTCAAAGTAGGAGAATATTTTCTTTTATACAACTCTCGTTTTAGATTCTTTGCAGGAAAACTTCTCTCCAAATGGGAAGGACCATATATTATTGAAGAGGTTTATCGCTCTAGAGCTATTAAGATTAATAATGTCGAAGGTTAATGGACAAAGAATTAAACATTACATCTCAGGTATGCCTATTAATGTTGAAAGCAATGTTATCCGAACCATGACATCGGAGGAACACATAAAAGAAACCTTCCTGAACACTCCAGAATCCTGAAAAATAGGAGGTACATGATACGGTAAGTAAACGGACTCCGAAAAATCCACAAAATTATTTTCTGTCAGTTTTGGAATTTTACAAAAAATTGGAAAATAAGAAATAACCAGGAAGGCAACCAAGGAGGGCATGATACACCAGGGCGTGCCTGCCTTGCCTGGCGCACCCAGGTGGGTTGTGCCCACCTCAGGCACCTTCCCGACTCCGTTTTCCTTCCATATTCTTGTTTCCCAAGATAAAAAAATCTTTATATATATACCCCCGATCGATTTGAACACTGCATCACAAAAAAATCATCTGTTCTCATGTTGTTTTCTTGTCAGATTTAGATCTCCATGGCTCCACCAAGCTCCTCCAAGGACAAATTCTTCGAGAGGGTCGTCAACCCGTACTTGTCGGAGGTGGTGAAGCACCATCAAGCTATTGAGATGCGCGAGGGGGTGCTCCACATCCGGGATGTTCAGGGGCCCAAGAGGATGGTGACCGTGGAGGTGAGGCTAGAGGCAGTGGAACAAGACATCTTCAAGTGTCAAGGGATGGTGGAGCGTGGACTTTGCACCAATCACTCCATGATCATGTAATTCACCCGTGATCACATGGTGGATGGTCGGTCCATGAAGGACATCGTCTTCACCTTCCACGAGCAAATCAATTTTCTGCAAAGCCAAATCTATGATCTTCAAAACCAAGTCTCTGAGTGTGAAGCAAGATTTAAAGGTATGAGTTTAGCTGCCAGTTGGAGGACTCGGGAGACTCGTGGATCGTCTTTTGATGGTGAGCCCTTGCCCTGGAAGCCGGAGGACAAACCTACTACCTCTACACCACCTCCTTCATCATCTTCCCCACCAAAGGAGACTTGAGTACACGGGTATGGGAAATCCCCTTGTCTTGTGCCAAGCTTGGGGAGACGCCCTGGTGTCGTATCACCATCACTTTTATTACATTTACCTTTCTTAGTTTGATCCATAGTTATTTTGTGATTTATTTGAATAAAAGTTTAGTATGATCTATCTTGGAGTTTTAGTTCCGTGATCTATCTATCTATGCAATCGAGTGAGGGCTATATAATAAAGTTTAGTTTGAGTTTTTGCTTCTTTACTTCATTGTTGCAACCAAATAAAGTAAATAAATGAAAATTATCATATGCTAATATTATGGTAAGTAATGACATCACATAAGGAAGAGTATAAGTAGTAAAATTTATTGAAAGGTGACAAATATAGCATTGGTCAATGATGCAACTCATGAAAGAATTAATAAGGGAAGAGAAGATTCACATGCAAATACAATATCTTGGACATCTTTTATGATTGTGAGCCCCCATTAATTATTATATGCCAAAATTGTTGATGTTGGACAAGGAAGACAATGTAATGAGTTATGTTTGTTCATATTCACATAGAAGTTATATTGTCATAAATCCTTCAACATGTGGTGCTTGCTCAATATCTTTGCTAGCCAAAAATTCCGCACTAAGTAGAGATACTACTTGTGCATCCACAATCCTTAACCCAAATTCATGTTTTGAGAGTCCACCATACCTACCTATGGATTGAGTAAGATCCTTCAAGTAAGTTGTCATCGGTGCAATAAGGCAATAAAAAATGCTTCTAAATGTGCTTGATCATTTAGTGTAAGATAAAATTGAGCGTTGTACGAACTTGTGATGACAAAGTAATAAAAGCGACGGACTGCATAATAAAGGTTGCTATCATAATGGGCAATATAACATGACGTTCTTTTACATTAAGGGATTTGGCATACAAACCAAAATGTGCATGACAACCTCTGCTTCCCTCTGCGAAGGGCCTATCTTTTACTTTTATGTATTTACTTTTATGCAAGAGTCAAAGTATTCTTCCATATTCCTTTTTATTTTATTTTTTGCAAGCATCATGTGGTGAGGAAAGATCTAGGCACATATATCCAGTTGGATGTCAGTGAGCATGGATTATTATTGTTGACATCACCCTTAAGGTGAATACGTTGGGAGGCGAAACTATAAGCCCCTATCTTCCTATGTGTCTGGTTCAAAACTTTTTGCTCATGGGTATGCTTTGAGTGTTAGCAATCATAGAAGACTAAAAGATGGTTGAGTATGTGGACTTGCCAAAAGGCTCCGACATGTGACCCTTCCTAAAAATATGATGAATTGTAGTTGCCAAGTTGACTGGGAACATAGTTTGTTGGTTTTCAATCAAGTTTATGCTCTATACTTCGATGATGTGATCAATTGTTACTTGTTTATAGGAAGTTGGATGATAGAAGTTATATGATAAAAGGTTTATGATAAATTTTGTTGCGGTTTATGATAATAAGCATGATGCTACTATGTCCGTATTTTGTTTTTATCGACACCTCTCTCTCAAACCATGTGGACATGTTTTTTGATATCGGCTTTTGCTTGAGGACAAGCAAGGTTTAAGCTTGGGGGAGTTGATACGTCCATTTTGCATCATGATTTCCTACTATTATTTATATTGTTTTTATGCATACTAATGCTTTTTGGAGTAATTTTAATGCCTTTTCTCTCATAATATGCAAGGTTTACATAAAGAGGGAGAATGTTGGCAGCTGGAATTCTGGACCTGAAAATGCTACGTTAGAGTTACCTATTATGCACATCTCCAAATGAGCTGAAAATTTACTGGGAATTGTTTTGGAATATATGAAAATACTGGATCAAATAACTACCAGAGGGGGGCACCTGGTGAGCACAAGACACTAGGGCGCGCCAGGCCCCAGGCGTGCCCTGGTGGGTTGTGCTCAGCTCAACCCACCTCCATGCCCATCTTCTGGTATATAAGTCATTTGACCTAGAAAAAATAAGGAGAGGACTTTCAGGACGGAGCGCCGCCATCTCGAGGTAGAACTTGGGCAGGGGTGAGGGAGTCCTGGATTAGGGGGTATCCCGACAGCCGGACTGTGTACGTCGTCCGGACTATTGAAGCATGAAGATACAAGACTCAAGACTTCGGACCGTGTCCGGATGGGACTTTCCTTGGCGTGGAAGGCAAGCTTGGCAATCTGGATATTATATTTCCTTCCTAGTAACCTACTCCATGTAAACCCTAGCCCTCTCTGGTGTCTATATAAGCCAGAGAGGTTGGTCCTTAGAAGGCTGATCATAATTACATTCATACCATCATAGGCTAGCTCTTAGGGTTTAGCCTCTACGATCTCGTGGTAGATCTACTCTTGTACTACCCATATCATCAATATTAATCAAGCAGGAAGTAGGGTTTTACCTCCATCGAGAGGGCCCAAACCTGGGTAAACATCTGTGTCCCTTGCTTCCGGTTACCATCAGCCTTGACGCACAGATCGGGACCCCCTACCCGAGATCCGCCGGTTTTGACACCGACATTGGTGCTTTCATTGAGAGTTCCTCTGTGTCGTCTCTGTCAGGCTCGATGGCTCCTTCGATCGTCATCAACGATGCTTTCCAGGGCGAGACTTTCCTCCCCGGACAGATCTTCATGCTCGGCGGCTTCGTGCTGCGGGCCAATTCGCTTGGCCACTTGGAGCAGATCGATAGCTATGTCCCCGACCACCAAGTCAGGTTTGGAAACTTGAACTACACGGTGGATATCCGAGGAGACTTGATCTTCGATGGATTCGGGCCAGCTCCAGGAGCGCCGAACAGTCACGATGAGCATGGCTTAGACCTGCTGTCGGATGCTGCTCAGGAAATCACCCCGGCAAAAGCCTCAGACTTAAATCCGGGGCAGATTGCGTTGCCTAAGGACGGAGGGCTGGACTCCAGCCCGCAGGCCGTACCCTCATCAACGATGGAGCCGAACACAGGTCTCACTTCTGAGGAAGCCTGTGACCTCGGACCCCCGGACTCGTGTCCGGTTGTAGGCTCCAGTCCGCGCGCCCTCGAGCCCGCCGAGCCTGATTGGGCTCCGGTGATGGAGTTCACCGCGACTGACATTTTTCAGCACTCGCCCTTTGGCGACATGCTGAACTTATTGAAGTCTCTCTCTTTGTCCGGAGACTCTGGGCCAAACTATGTCCGGCTTGGGTGGGAAGCAGACGACGAGGCAATTCGTCGCCCACCCACCACCCACTTCATTGCCACGATCGATGATCTAACCGACATGCTCGACTACGACTCTGACGACATCGACGGTATGGACGATGATGTAGGAGAATTACAGGAGCCACCGCTCACCGGGCGGTGGACTGCCACCTCCTCATACGATATATACATGGTGGACATTCCGAAAGAAACAAATGGCGATGAGGCAACGGAGGATAACCCCTCGGGAAGAAAAACAAAGCAGGGGCATCGTCGGTGCCGCTCCAAGCCCCGCCACAGCAACACCGGCCCCGGAGACGAAAATAATCCAGATGGCACCGAAGAAGAATATGTCCCTGACTAGCCCGCCTTCGAGCAGGCCGAACAGGAGGATGAGCATATCAGCCCAGAAGAACAGGCGACGGACGCATATCCGAAGGAGGACAACTACATGCCTCCCTCCGAAGACGAGATTAGCCTCGGCGACGATGAATTCGGCGTGCCTGAGGATCCCGTAGAGCAGGAGCGCTTCAAGCGTAGGCTTATAGCCACTGCGAGGAGCCTGAAGAAGAAGCAGCAGCAACTCCAAGCTGATCAAGATCTGCTCACAGATAGATGGACTGAAGTCCTGGCAGCCAAGGAATATGGACTCGAACGCCAAACAGCTGACCGGCCACCCCGTGGCCGGGATAAAACGGGATATCAGCCCGGATACCAGCCCGCACCCCCACGCCGATACACCACGGCTCAAGGTAACAGGCAAGACCTGCAAGACATTCTGGAAAATAAAGCAGGACAGCCAAGATCGATCTACGGATCGCGGGGGCGCGCCCCAACGCTCGACGATGATCGTCGCGCCAGATACATCATCAACAAGTCCGGCCAGGCCGAACACAGCAACCCAGACCAATTCGAGCTGCGCAGCCACATAGCCCGGCAAAGAGGCGCCGCACACCCCCTCTGCTTCACTGACGAAGTAATGGATCATGAATTCCCAGAAGGGTTCAAACCCGTAAACATCGAATCATACGATGGCACAACAGACCCCGCAGTATGGATCGAAGATTTTCTTCTCCACATTCACATGGCCCACGGAGATGATCTACACGCCATCAAGTATCTTCCACTTAAGCTCAAAGGACCAGCCCGGCACTAGTTAAACAGCCTGCCAGCAAATTCCATTGGCAGCTGGGAAAACCTGGAAGATGCATTTCTTGATAACTTCCAGGGCACATATGTGCGACCACCGGACGCTGGTGACCTGAGCCACATCACTCAACAACCCAGAGAGTTAGCCCGGAAATTCTGGACTCGGTTCCTAACTAAAAAGAATCAAATAGTCGACTGTCCGGATGCCGAAGCCCTGGCGGCCTTTAAGCATAATATCCGCGACGAGTGGCTCGCTCGACACCTCGGCCAGGAAAAACCCAAGTCCATGGTAGCTCTCACGACACTAATGACCCACTTTTGTGCGGGTGAGGATAGTTGGTTGGCTCGCAGCGGCATCACGCCACATTCTAGCAATTCAGATGGCCGCGATATGGACGGCAAGCCACGACGCAACAGACATAAGAGATGGAACAATGGTGACAGCACGGAAGACACGGCAGTCAACGCCAGATTCAGCAGATCTAAATCCGGACAGCAGAAAAAACTGTTCAAAAGAAATAATCAGGGACCGTCCAGTCTGGACCGCATACTGGAGCGCTCGTGCCAAATTCATGGCACACCAGACAAACCAGCCAACCACACCAATAGAGACTGCTGGGTGTTCAAACAGGCCGGCAAGATAAATGCCGAAAACAAGGATAAGGGGATGCACAGCGACGATGACGAAGAGCCCCGGCGTCCGAACATGGGGGGACAAAAGAAAATCCCCCCTCCCCAGGTGAAAACGGTCAACATGATCTACGCCACCCATATCCCCAAGCATGAACGGAAGCGGGCACTATGGGACGTCTATGCGATGGAGCCAATCGCCCCCAAGTTCAACCCATGGTCAGCTTGTCCGATCACCTTTGACCGTAGGGATCACCCTACTAGCATCCGTCACGGCGGCTCAGCCGCATTGGTCTTAGACCCAATCATCAACAGATTCCACCTCACGCGTGTCCTTATGGATGGCGGCAGCAGCCTGAACCTGCTTTATCAGGACACAGTGCGCAAGATGGGCATTGATCCTTCAAGGATCCCACCAAAACCACCTTTAAAGGTGTTATTCCTGGAGTAGAGGCCCTCTGTACGGGCTCTATAACACTGGAAGTGGTCTTCGGATCCCCGGACAACTTCAGGAGCGAAGAGCTAATCTTCGATATCGTCCCTTTCCGCAGTGGCTACCACGCACAGCTCGGACGAACCGCATTCGCTAGATTCAATGCGGTGCCACACTATGCATACCTCAAACTCAAGATGCCGGGACCACGCGGGGTCATCACTGTCAATGGAAATATGGACAGCTCCCTTCGAACAGAAGAGCATACGGCAGCCCTCGTGACAGAAGTACAATGCGGCCTCCTCCGACAAACCAATCCGGCGAGAACTTCGAGCACTGTCAAACGAGTCCGGAGCACCCCGCAACAGGATCATCAGGAACGTCAAGATCGTGATTAACAGTCCAGCCTCCGCTTAAGCCCCTTCAAAGCAGCATCTGTGCCACGCATACACAATTACGCACTCAAGATACCTTGGGCATAGGCGGAGGCGCATTAACGACTCAGTCGATAATGCGGGTAACCACTAAATACCTTCATACTCTTTCCCTCTTACCTTTCAGGACACCGCTTTAGTGCAGAATCCTCAGAAGAGCCGAATTGCCGGACTCACATGGGAGAGACACCCAAGGAGGCAACAAACATTGTGCGCAGAAGGAAATACCCAGGTGGAATCTACTTACGATCATTATACCTGCTTTATCTATCTGTACACAGCCTGCCCTTGGATAGGACATGTCAAATAGTCCTATTTATCTCCGCTTAATGCATCCATTATAAACATACGCTTAAACGTATTATTTTTCAATGGGAGATCATATATAGCGTCAGCTTATTATTCTTATTTTAGCATTTTTTTCTCTTATAAATATTTATTTGATATTGCATCCATACATCTTGGTACGATCAGTTTGCCAGGGGCTTTATAATGGCGCCCCGTAATATGGCAAGTAAAGTCCGAACACTTTCAACAGTGCGGCACCCCGAACTTATAGCACTATATGCATCATCTCTGAATCGTGTCTTGGGTCTACAGTTGGGATAGCCCGGCTCCCTTGTTTTGGTGCCTTACGTTCCATTGTATCGGCTAAGGTAGCGCAGGGAGAACTACTGCGACTGTGTCCCGTTTCTTCCGGATGAGCACCTCGGTAGAGAAAGCCGAAAACTGACCGGCATGATGTGGCAAGAGCTGGTCGCTGTTCGAAAGGTCTTAAAATTCTTAAAGATTTTCCGCTTTAGGCGATATATCGGCTTCGTCCGATCTAGGCGTGCATAGCGCCCCGATTCGGCCTTCCGGATTCTAGGGGCTTCGCCGAAATTTGAAATTGTAGACTTCTAAGTTATAAAGCCGTATAGTCCGATTGCCTTGTTCGCTGTGCCGGACACCTCCTGAAGAGACCAAACATTTGGATAAAGAGTGTCCGGGTTTTCCACGAACACCCTAGTGCTAGCCACATGGGGGCGGAAGCCGACGACTGGCCTACTTTCAGGATTTTATAAACAGCCGCACAGAAGGTAATATTTTAAATAACAAAAGCGCTACATAGCGCAAGTAACTTCGTCCTCAAAATATAAACATGACAGAAGTGAATTCATTCAAAAATGGTGTCTTTGGTACATTCGTCAGCCACGAGACGAGCACCCTTCATAACGCCATCGTAATACATCTCGGGATGGTGATGCGCCTTGCCCTCCGCCGGCCCGTCCTTGACCAGCTTCTCCGCATCCAGTTTGCCCCAATGCACCTTGACGTGGGCAAGGGCCCGGTGGGCACCCTCGATGCACACGGATCGCTTGATCACCTCAAGCCGCGGGCAGGCATCCACCATCCGCTTGATCAGGCCGAAGTAGCTACCGGGCATGAGCTCACCAGGCCACATCCGGACTATGAAACCTTTCATAGCCAGTTCGGCCGCCCTGTGGAGTTCGACAAACTGCTTCAGTTGGTCACTCAGAGGGATCGGGTGTTCGGACCCAGCATACTGGGACCAGAATAGCTTCTCCATTGAGTTCCCCTCCTGGGCACGGTAGAACTCCGCAGCGTCTGATACGCTGCATGGCAGATCTGTGAATGCCCCTCGAGAGCTCCGAATTCGAGTAAGTAAAAGAAACGCCTCCTCCACATGTTTGCTTTGCATAAAGAACTTCTTACCTGCTGCTATCTTCTTGGCCTCCTGGATCTCCTGCTGTGCTTTCTCGGCTTCGGCCTTGGCGTCCTTCAAATTCACAAGGGCCTTCGCAAGCTCGGCCTCTTTCGCTTTCAGATCATGCTCCACGGACTCGCATTTTTTACCGAGGTCCTGGAGCTCTTGCTGTACCTCACCTACCCTAGCACTTTGCTTTTCATGCTCCTTACACTCCGAGGCCGCCTTTTCTTCGGCCTCGGAAAGCGCCTTCTTCAGGGACGCCACTTCGGCGGTGGCCCATGTTCCACAGTCACGACGCTTTGGCGTTAGACTAGCCAATTTGGTATATCCTCAAATACATAAGAGACGGGAATCACTTACCCCTGTTCTCTTCAAGCTGCCTCCTCGTGAGGTCGAGCTCTCCCTACGCCTGCTCCAGGTCCCGCTTCAGTTCGGCAACCTCGGCAGTATGGCAACAGCAGCAAGCAGCACAACCTGCTTACACACAAATATTTATTGTTAGACTCATGCGGATTATTATTGACCCTCTGTCTAGTTTTTCTTTCCAAACACCAAATAGAGTATCATGGGCTACTACCTATCGGGTGGTACTTTTGCACATATTTATTACTTACCTCAAAGCCTGTCAGGAGGCTGTTGCAAGCTTCGGTTAGTCCGCTTTTGGCGGACAAAACCCTTCGAATCACCATACTCATGAGAGTATGGTGCTCTTCATCTATGGAAGCGCCGCGAAGCGCCTCCAGCAGACAGTCCGGCGCCTCATGCGCAAGGAAGTCCTCGATACAGACGGCTTGCCCTCCCTAACGAGGGGACGCCCGCCTGAGTCCGGAACCATCGAAGGTTCCGAAATTGTGTTCGGCTGAGAGCCCGGCTGGCCATGGCTCTCGTCGACACGATCCGCGGGGATCTTGAACCCCGCGTGTACGATGTTTGGGACCCCACCTCGGGGCGTCTCGAGAGTCACCTCCCCTCGCTCTGGGAGCCTTTGGGACAACACCTACGTGTCGTCCGCGGGTTGAGGAGTGGTGGCTGTCGGAAGCAAATTCATCTCCGAATTGCTCAGGGACCCGGAGGAGGATACCTCGGGGTGATCCCTGGTCGGACTGCACACATGTTCAGCATTATAAATACAAAAACTGTGAAGTGGAGTCATGATAGAATGCAGACACTTACGATCGCGCTAGGGGCGCCCCCCTGGGCAGCCACCCCTCCTCGCTTAGAGCGGTCATGGCGGAGTAGTCCGGAAGGGGCCCTTTCCCCTTCTTGGACGCCCCGGACTCCCCTCCTGGGGCGGCTTTCCTCTTCTTCTCCCCCCCCCCCCCAGTGTGGGGAGGTAGAATCTCTTCCTGATTCCCCCCGCCTCCGCGGGAGGAATCCGTCTTGTCGTCATCAGACGACAGGGGAATGACGGCCCTGCGCCGAGGGCCTTTTCCGGCCCCATGGTCCGCCTCCTCGGGCTCCTCATCCTTTTCGGATGGGGCGTCTTCTTCTTCTTCCTCCTCCCCTTCGTGGGAGGAGTATGCCTCGTCGTCTTCGGACGGGGCTTCTGGCACAACTTTACGCCGGAGACCCTTTCGGGTCCCCGGAGCCTTCTTCTCGGCCTTCTTCTCCGGCGCCTTGTACGGTGCGGGGACCAGCATCTCCGTCAGGAGAGCATCCATTGGGTCTTCCGGCAGTGGAGCCGGACAGTAGACCTGCTCCGCTGTCTCCACATAGTCCTGAAGCAAATATACGCAACTACTTAAGGCACTCCCATGAATATATCAGGGAGAAATGGGTCCGGAGTCAGTCCGAGAACTCACCTGCCTAGGAGCCCGTGCGGCGTGCAGCCCGCAGTCCTCGGAAGTTGGAGGAGGTACTTTGGAGGCCTTGAACAACACCTTCCATGCGCCTTTGTGCGTCATGTTGTAGAGCTTCTGGAGCGTCCGGTGTTCAGTTGGGACAAACTCCCACAGATTGACCGCCTGCCTCTTGCAGGGCAGGATCCGGCGAACGAGCATGACCTGGATCATGTTGACAAGCTTGATGTTCTTGTCCTTCATGCTTTTGATGCATGTCTGGAGTCCGGCCAGCTCCGTGGAATCGCCCCAGGACAGGCCCTTCTTCTCCCAGGAGGTGAGCCGCATGGGGGCTCCGGATCGGAACTCGGGGGCCGCTGCACAGTTGGCGCCACGCGGCTCGGCGATGTAGAACCACCCCGATTGCCATCCTTTTACGGTCTCCGCAAAGGAGCCGTCGAGCCAGGTGACGTTAGGCATCCTGCCCACCATGGCCCCTCCGCACTCCGCTTGTTGGCCGCTTACAACCTTCGGCTTCACGCAGAAGGTTTGCAGCCATAGGCCAAAGTGAGGCCAGATGCAGAGGAAGGCCTCGCATACGACGATGAACGCCGAGATGTTGAGGACGAAGTTCGGGGCTAGATCATGGAAATCTAGCCCGTAGTAGAACATGAGCCTGCGGACGAAGGGATGGAGTGGAAATCCCAGTCCACGGACGAAGTGGGCGACGAATACGACCCTCTCGTGGGGTCCTAGGGTCGGAATGACCTGCCCAGCGTCCGGTAGCCGGTGTGCTATGTCCGCTGCCAAGTATCCGGTCGCCCGAAGATTTGCGATGTGCTTCTCCTTGATGGTGGAAGCCACCCACTTGCCTCCTGCTTCGGACATGTTTAGCTGTGCGGAGAAGACTTGGGCTTGGGCGCTGGAGCTCGAGGGGGCAAGAATGGGCAAAGGAGGAAGAAGGCGTGGGTGAAAATGGAGAAATCTTATCCCTTTATAGAGGAGCCGAGAGCGGTGCGCCTCCCCACTTGTCCGTTGTGAATCGCTTGTTTCCCAAGCGCCACGATTAATGGCGTGGTGAGATTACCCATACCTGTATTGATGAGAATCCCGTGATAAGGGGACACGATCTCTGCTTCGACAAGATGTGTCAAAGAAACCGCCTCGTAATATGCGCTATAGCTGGTTGTGGGAAAAGGATCGAATAATGATCCGACCGTAATGACATGTCACATCATCGGAAAAAGTTGTCAGGAGATTGCATTTGTGAAATATCATTCTCTCTACGGTTGCATATGAGGATCATCTTGCAGATCCGGACATGGTCTACGTGTTCAATTATTACTTTGGAGTACTCGAAGGAGGAACCCGCCTTGCAATGTCGAAGACAAAACTACACGCCGGACTCATCGTCATTGAAGCCTGGTTCAGGGGCTACTGAGGAGTCCTGGATTAGGGGGTATCCAGACAGCCGGACTGTGTACGTCGTCCGGACTATTGAAGCATGAAGATACAAGACTCAAAACTTCGGCCCGTGTCCGGATGGGACTTTCCTTGGCGTGGAAGGCAAGCTTGGCGATCCGGATATTATATTTCTTCCTTGTAACCGACTCCATGTAAACCCTAGCCCTCTCCGATGTCTATATAAACCGGAGAGGTTGGTCCTTAGAAGGCCGATCACAATTACATTCATACCATCATAGGCTAGCTCTTAGGGTTTAGCCTCTACGATCTCGTGGTAGATCTACTCTTGTACTACCCATATCATCAATATTAATCAAGCAGGAAGTAGGGTTTTACCTCCATCGAGAGGGCCCGAACCTGGGTAAACATCTGTGTCCCTTCCTTTCTGTTACCATCAGCCTTGACGCATAGATCGGGACCCACTACCCGAGATCCGCCGGTTTTGACCTCTGGCGGAGCGATTACGCCGGGGAACTTCCCTCCTAGAGGGGGAAATCGAAGCCATCATCATCACCAACAACCATCTCATCCTGGGGAGGGTAATCTTCATCAATATCTTCAACAACACCATCTCCTCTCAAACCCTAGTTCATCTCTTATGTTCAATCTTTATACCGAACCTCAGATTGGTACCTATGGGTGACTAGTAGTGTTGATTACATCCTGTAGTTGATTACTATATGGTTTATTTGGTGGAGATTATATGTTCAGGTCCATTATGCTATTTAATACTCCTCTGATCTTAAGCATGATTATCATTTGTGAGTTGTTACTTTTGTTCTTGAGATCACGGGAGAAATCATGTGAAGTTGATATGTGTTCAATATTTTGATGATATGTATGTTGTGATTCCCTTAGTGGTGTCATGTGAACATCGACTAAATGGCACTTCACCATCTTTGGGCCTAAGGTAATACATTGTGGAGTAGTTATTAGATGATGGGTTGCTAGAGTGAAAGAAGCTTAAACCCTAGTCTATGCGCTACTTCGTAAGGGACTGATTTGGATCCAAATGTTTAATGTTATGGTTAGATTTTATCTTAATACTTTTCTCATAGTTGCAGATGCTTGCGAGGGGGTTAATCATAAGTGGGAGGTTTGTTCAAGTAAGAACAACACCCAAGCACCAGTCCACCCACATATCAAATTATCAAAGTAGCGAACACGAATCAAACCAACATGATGAAAGTGGCTAGATGAAATTCCCGTGTACCCTCAAGAACGCTTTGCTTATTATAAGGGACCGTCTTGGCCTGTCCGTTGCCACAAAAGGATTGGGCTACCTTATTGCGCTTTATTTACTATTATCTTTATTTGCTCGTTACAAATTATCTTGTTATCAAACTACTTGTTACCGACAATTTCAGTGCTTGCAGACATTACCTTGCTGAAAACCGCTTGCCATTTCCTTCTGCTCCTCATTGGGTTTGATATTGATACTTATCGAAAGGACTATGATTGATCCCCTATACTTGTGGGTCATCAATCCCCTATACTTGTGGGTTATCAAGACCTTTCTCTGGCACCGTTGTTGGGGAGCATAGCTCTATTTGTTGAGTCACTTGGGATTTATATCTGTTGATCATTATGAGGAATCTTAAGGATGATATAATCAAGACTGTTCCCTCTTATAACGAGGGGAGGTACGGAACTGCCATCTAGCTCCGCACTTGATTCGCCTTCTGTTTTAAATAAACTTGCAACACCACTACCTGCTATTATTTCTGATATGTCGCAAATAATTGATGATGCCACTTCTGCTATGCATGATGCTATGAATGATGCTATTGATGATGCTAGTACTTTGCTTGATGATACTGTGCCACTAGGTGAATTTCTTGATGAATAACTTGCTAGAGCTCAAGAAATTGAGAATGTTGAAACTGATGAAATTATTAAAACTAGAAATCTTCAAACACCTATTAGACCTAGATCTCCTAGATATGAATTACATGAGATACCAGAGGGTTATGTTATGGACGGAGAGGTAGCTAGGGACTTTCTTGCTTGTAAGGATAGAGACGATCTTAAGAAATTACTATGCAAGTTGAAAGAAAACTTTTTGAATGCTAGAATGCAATATGATCCTAAGTTTGCTACTTCACCTATATTTGTCACTGATGAGGATTATGAATTCTCGGTAGACCCTACGTTAATTACTTTAGTTGAATCTGATCCTTTCCATGCACTAGTAGAAAAACGACCTAATGTTCAGCCCATTAGTCCCGGTTTGTAAATGAACCGTCACTAATGTGACCGTTAGTCCCAGTTTGAACGGTTATGCATTAGTCCCGGTTCATTTGTGACCTATAGCCCCGGTTTGTGTCATAAACTAGGACTAAAGGGTGGTGGTAGGCTGGCGTTAGGCCAGGCACCCACGAGCCCCTTTAGTCCCGGTTTGTGACACAAACCGGGACTAAAGGGCCAACCTATAATCCCAGTTTGTATCACAAACCGGGACTAAAGGGGTCTAACCTTTAGTTCCGGTTGGAGACACAAACCGCGACTAAAGGGAAATTTT
>NC_041389.1:595032440-595044521 GCF_002162155.2 Triticum dicoccoides | reverse complement strand
ACAAATCAAAAGAAAATAACAAAAACTTCAAAAATTAAAATCCTTTGAGATGTAGTTATGTTACTACGTCTAGTAGTTAGGGAAATTTAAAACATAAATTTTGACATGTTTTGCAAAAAAGTGTTATGAAAAAGTAAAACGACCATATCTTTTGCATACGATGTCGGGAAAACGCATAATATATCAAAATGTTCAGCACAAAAATTTCGACCACCGTAGCCCGTTTTGCAAGTTTTTAGAATCCTGAAATTCTTAAAGGAAAAAAAAGTTATGCTCAAATTTTAGTTTTCTTGATTTTTGGTTAAATCTGGTCAAACTATGGTCAAACTACTTATTCAAGAAATATTAGTGTTACTAAATAATTATGGTCAAACTATGGTCAAATCTGGTCAAATTGTGGTCAAACTATGGTCAAACTACTTATTGAAGAAATATTACTGTTACAAAATAATTATTGTTTTTTAGAATAATAGTTTCAAACTCAAACAGTGAAACATGTGACTTCATGCTCAAGCTAAACTCCTGAGGGTTAATAGGATTGAAAGCTTACTATTGTCAGGTAAACAACAAGTGCAGACTTGGAAACTAGGGGGAATAGAACTCGGAAGTTAAGCGTGCTCAGGGTGGTGTAGTTATGTTACTTAATCTAGTAGTTAGGGAAATTTAAAACATAAATTTCGACATGTTTTGCACAAAAGTGTTATGAAAAAGTAAAACGACCATATCTTTTGCATACGATGTCGGAAAAAACGCATAATATATAAAAATGTTCAACACGAAAATTTCGACCGCCATAGGCTGTTTTGCAAGTTTTTAGAATCCTCAAATTCTTAAAGGAAAAAAGTTATGCTCAAATTTTAGTTTTCTTGATTTTTGGTTAAATCTGGTCAAACTATGGTCAAACTACTTATTCAAGAAATATTAGTGTTACTAAATAATTATGGTCAAATTGTGGTCAAACTATGGTCAAATCTGGTCAAACTATGGTCAAACTACTTATTCAAGAAATATTACTGTTACAAAATAATTATTGTTTTTTAGAATAATAGTTTCAAACTCAAACAGTGAAAATGTGACTTCATGCTCAAGCTAAACTCCTGAGGGTTAATAGGATTGACAGCTTACTATTGTCAAGTAAACAATAAGTGAAGACTTGGAAACTAGGGGGAATAAAACTCGGAAGTTAAGCGTGCTCAGGGTGGACTAGTGAGAGGATGGGTGACCAGCTGGGAAGTTAGACGATTTGGAATGAGTGCTCCACACATGAGCAATGATGAGAGGTGATTAGAGATTAAATCGTCGAATAATTCAGAAATTTGAAAACCAAAAGAAAAAAATCATTTTTTTCAAAAAAAAACCTTTAGTCCCGGTTGGTGTTACCAACCGGGACTAAAGATCTCCCAGCCCCTGGCGCGGGCTCGTGCCACGTGGTGAGCCTTTGGTCCCGGGTCGTGTTGAACCGGGACTAAATGGGGGGGGCGCTTTTGTCCCCACCCTTTAGTGCCAGTTACAGAACCGGGACTATAGGTCCTTATGAACCAGGACTAAAGGTCGTTTTTCTACTAGTGATGGTTATGAATCTGAAACTGTTGTGGCACATCTTACTAAGTTGAATGATATAGCCACCATATTTTCTCATGAGGAAAAAATTCGCTACTACTATATTCTTAAGTTGTTTCCTTTCTTATTAAAGGGTGATGCTAAGATATGCTTTAATTATCTTGCTCCTAGTTGTGTGCGTAGTCGCCAAGATATGATATATTACTTCTCTAAAAAATATTTTCCTGCCCATAAGAAACAAGCTGCTTTATAGGAAATATTTAACTTTGTGCAAATTGAAGAAGAGAATCTCCCTCAAGCTTGGGGGAGGCTTCTCCAATTACTTGATGCTTCGCCTGACCATCCTCTCAACAAAAATGAAATACTTGATATATTTTATAATGGACTAACTGATGCTTCTAGGGACCACCTAGATAGTTGTGCTGGTTGTGTTTTCAAGGAATGGATTGTTGAACAAGCTGAATAACTACTGAATAATATATTGAGGAATGATAATGATTGGACTCTTCCTGAACCACCACCCAAACCAACTCCGAAGAAGAGGGGTATTCTATTTCTCAGTCCTGAAGATATGCAAGAGGAAAAGAAATCTATGAAACAAAAAAGTATTAAATCTGAAGATGTTAAGAATTTACCACCTATTGAAGAAATACACGGTCTCGATACCCCAACAAATGTAGTAGAGGTAAATTCTCTCTATAGATTTGATGAAGGTGGTATTCCTTATACTAAATCTACTAGTCAATGCTTAGATCAATTGGACAACTTTATTGTTAAACAAGAAAAATTTAATGCATATGTTAGCAGACAATTGAAACGAAATACTTATATGATTGAATGGTTGAGTGACTATATGTTTAGAACTGTTAATGATGTCAAGGGTGTGAGTAAACATGCATTTATTGTAAAACCCCAAGTAGAACAAGTCATCAAGTCACAAAATTATTTTCTTAATGATATGAACAATAAGATGAATAATCATGTTGTTAGAGTTATGACTAGAGGTGGTAAAATGACTCAAGAACCCTTGTATCCTGAAGGTCACCCTAAGAGAATTGAACAAGATTCTCAGAGAATTAATACTGATGCACCTAGTCCATCTAGAAAGAAAAAGAAAGATGATAGGACTTTGCATGCTTCTAGTGAACCTACTATAGACACAACCGAGAATCCAAATGATATTTCCATCTCTAATGTTGAAACACAATCAGGAAATGAGCATGAACCTAGCGACAATGGTAATGATAATGTTGATGTTGATGTTCAACCTAATAATGATAATGATGTGGAAATAGAACCTGTTGTTGATATTGATAACCCACCACCTTAGAATAAAAGATATAATAAGAGAGACTTCATTGCTAGGAAACATGGTAAAGAAAGAGAACCATGGGTTCAAAATCCCATGCTCTTTCCTCCTAAAACTTCAAATAATAAGGATGAAGAAGAGTTTGAGTGCTTTGTTGAAATGCTTAGACCTGCCTTTTTGCGCCTTCATTTGACTCTTATTCTGAAAATGTCTCCTTATGCTAAGTATATGAAAGATATTGTTACAAATAAAATAAAGATACTGGAAGCTGAAATTTCCACCAAGCTTGCAAATGACAGATTTAAGGGTGGAATACAAAAGAAACTAGGAGACCCAGGAATACCAACTATGTTGGAGATATGCCCTAGAGGCAATCATGTATGATGATATTTCCTATGTGTTTATGAATAAAGATAGTCCTTGGACATTATCAATGATGTGTATCGGCAAGTACGTGACTTGTTTGTGGGACTATGCATTGTATGGTGACTGTCCTAAAAGGTCCCTAGTCGAAAGGGTTGTGTGGACGCGCAGCCGACTAGACTAGCATATGACACGGTCGATGGCTTGGTCTCACTAGCCATGGAGCATTGGATGCTAACCGGATAATATGGACTTGGAAAGTCTGATCGGATTCGACATAGTCGGATCCGAGTCAAGATAAGGTCCGAGTCGGACAGACCCAACTATGAGACGTAGCGATATGTCATCTGTGAGTCTCTAGTACAACATACGTTCTATGTCCTAAGACCTGAGCTGACGCATGTACTCGGGATGGTGACAGACTTTCTTTGGGCTGACCAAATGCTACTCCGTGACTGGGTAGTTACAAAGGTAGGTTTTGGGTTTGTCCAGTCCCATGCTGCGAGACATGGTCGAGCAAGAGAGATATACTCTGGGCCCCTCGTGTGATCCGACCAGGATAAGCATGGCCATGCGATAGGGATTATGAGATAATCCGGTTTGTGGTCGGTATCACTGGAATGAGAAAGAGGCCGGGCTAGCACGAGGATGACAGTCTCGCCTTGAGCCCGACAACATATATCGTGAGGCAAAGGGAACAGAAGTGTGACACGTTGTATAGGTTCGCCTAACCAGCTTCATAGTCTGCTTGGTGGTCGGCACGCCTTGCTAGAGGCCGCTACCAACCGTGTAGGTCAGAGGTGATCCGAACTGTGACCAAGCCGACTTGAACCTAAGGGGTCGCGCGCTTAAGGGAAGGAACCTACAAGGTCGGATCCGAGGACACTGGTCGGATGGGATCCGAGCTGTATTCAGATTGTGGACGAGTAGACTTGTGGGCTTTAGGGTCCATGCAAGGCCCAAGTGTCGAGCCCGCGATGGACGCCTATATAAAGTGGAGGTGCAGCACACTCATGTGGTTGATCGCTTCGGTGCTGTGACTAGGGTTTGCATGTGTTGCGAATAGCCACCTCCACTCGCCGCCGACTGTGTGATCGGACCTAGCAGTCCGCCGCACGGTGTTCCTCCTGCACGCGCGGATACTGTTAGAGGCGGTGCACTTGCATCGCTCCGGCGAACTTGTACGTGGGATCGGACGACCGGCTGTTCGAGGGAGATTGGACGAGGAGGAGACGATCCATGCGGACGCGCTGCCCCAACTCTTCTTCCGCTGCACGGCACTACACATCTAGTGGTAATGAACTGTGATCCATCTCCCGTGGCATGTTCCTGTTGTTCTGCGCGTAGGAAAATTTTAATTTGCAGTCGATGCACCCTACCGTAGAACCCAACAAACTATACCATGCTCCATTAAAAGAATCTATGTTAAAATTGCCTTATGTGATCTAGGAGCCGGTGTTAGTGTTATGCCTTTCTCTTTGTATCGAGGATTTGATTTGAATAAGTTGACGCCAACTGAAATCTCTTTGCAAATGGCCGATAAATCAAATCTTACACCCATCGGTATTTGTGAGGATGTGCCTGTCATAGTTGCAAATGTTACTATCTTAACAGATTTTGTTATTCTTGATATACCCGAGGACGAAAATATGTCAATCAATCTTGGTAAACCCTTTTTGAATACTTCAAGGGCTGTTATTGATTGCAACAAAGGCAATGTCACTTTTCATGTCAATGGTAATGAGCATACGATACACTTTCCGAAGAAACAACCTCAAGTGAATAATATAAATTCTATTGGAAAATTTTGAACAATCACTATCGGAGGCTTTGAATTCCCTATTCCTACGGTCAAAAAGAAATACGAAATTCTTATTGTTGGGGACATGCATATCCCCGTTGAGGTAACCTAGTGTTATATGAAGGTTCTCCGGTTTCATGTCATTCGGAAGAAGTTTGTTAATAATACTTGATCAACCTTGTTAATGGATTCCTTTTGACGGACATGTGGTCGATGAATTTAGTAAACACAAATTTCTGTACCCACTTTTTATTTTCTGTTATTTAGAATTAATAAAGTAGAAATACTATTATTTTACCATTTTCTGAATTACCCGTGCAATAAAAAATGACCAGAAAATAAAAGTTCTCAGAATGCCCTGAAAATTTAATATGATTTTTCTGAAAATATGAAAAATAGTGGCATTGACCACACCCTAGGGGGGTGCACCTATGAGCCACAAGCTCATAGGGCGCGCCCACCCCCTGGGCGCACCATGTAGGCGTGTGAGGCCCACGTATGCCCCCTCACTTATTGCTGCCATCCATGGTCATCCTCTTCCTCCAGAAAAATCAAACTTGCTCCATAGCCCGTGTTCTTGCCCTTCTTGCTACAATTTTTGATCTCCTTGATTGTAGCTCCATTTCCAAAACTATTTTGGGGGATTGCTCACCGATATGTTACTCCTCCGATTGTCCAATTAGTTTTTGCTCTAGTGGTTTATTATTTGCACATTTAGTACTGTTGGTGGCCATGTTCTTGAGCTTGCATGCCAAATTTATATAGATTTTGGTGCATGATATGGCCTCTAGACACTTGTACGACTAGTTGCCATCGATATTTTTTGAGTTTGGTTAACTTTTATTCTGAGTTATTAAAAAATTCTGAAATTTTCAGAGGAGAAAATGTTTAGGAAGATGTTCCAAGGTGGTTCCTCAAGCAAGAAATCCCCAAGGCTCACTTTATGTGAACCGGACCTCGAACCACCACAGGAAGCTCTAGTGCAACCTTCGAAGGGCCGTCAGATTACTTCATGACCGATTTCAAAGAAGAATTTTATATGTATGTGCACATTGTCGCTTTGACAAACTTTGTGTCAGATAAGTGCTTACAATATTACAATCTTACTGATTCTTTTGTGCGGAATGAAGTATTCAACCCATCGCAACTTGCAGAGTTTAGTGAAGTGTGCAAAATTCCATAAGGGGGCATTTACACCGAACCTCGTAAATCTAACTGCATTGAGTTTCTTGCTAGTATCACTAGGGGTGAAACTAAAGGAAATATGCCCTAGAGGCAATAATAAAGTTATTACTTATTTCCTTATTTCATGATAAATGTTTATTATTCATGCTAGAATTGTATTAACCGGAAACTTAGTACATGTGTGAATACATATAGGGCTGGAATTCGAGCCGAGTCGAGCCATCTCGGCTCGACTCGCTAAAGACCATTTCATTAACGAGCTAGCTCGACTCGACTCGTTACTATAACGAGTTCAAATCCAAGATTGGCTCGACTCGTATAACTCGCGAGCTGGCTCGTTTAGCTTGTTAAGCTCGTTAAGGATATGAATATAAAACCTTACAAATAAGATAAAAATGAACATTGTTTGTGAACATTGTACATGTTTAATATGTACATTTTACATTCACAAGTAATCATTTTTTTCATATTTTTAGCACAGCTGCGCCTTGTGTTGTGTGCCTAGGACGCACGGTGCTTGTATGATCTCTTGTAACGAGCCTAACGAGTTACACGAGTACTCATGAGATTGGCTCGTTTAACTTGGTCTATAAACGATCTTAAACTAAAGCTCGGCTCGACTCGTTATTCTTCGAGTTCGAGTTGATTCGAGTCGAGTCACAAGTTACTCGTTTAGCTCACGAGCTTCGAGCTTTTTTTCCAGCCTTAAATACATAGACAAAACAAAGTGTCCCTAGTATGCCTCTACTTGACTAGCTCGTTAATCAAAGATGGTTAAGTTTCCTAACCATAGACATGTGCTGTCATTTGATGAACGGGATCACATCATTAGGAGAATGATGTGATGGACATGACCCATCCGTTAGCTTAGCATTATGATTGTTTCATATTCATTGCTACTCCTTTCTTCATGACTTATACATGTTCCTCAGACTATGAGATTATGCAACTCCCGGATACCGAAAGAACACCTTGTGTTCTATCAAACGTCACAACGTAAATGGGTGATTATAAAGATGCTCTATAGGTGTCTCCGAAGGTGTTTGTTGGGTTGGCATAGATCGAGATTAGGATTTGTCACTCCGTGTTTCGGAGAGGTATCTCTAGGCCCTCTCAGTAATGCTCGTCACTATAAGCCTTGCAAGCAATGTGACTAATGAGTTAGTTGCGGGATGAAGTATTACGGAACGAGTAAAGAGACATGCCGGTAACGAGATTGAACTAGGTATGATGATACCGACGATTGAATCTCGGGCAAGTAACATACCGATGACAAAGGGAACAACATATGTTGTTATGCGGTTTGACCGATAAAGATCTTCGTAGAATATGTAGGAGCCAATATGAGCATCCAGGTTCCGCAATTGGTTATTGACCGGAGATGTGTCTTTGTCATGTCTACATAGTTCTCGAACCCATAGGGTTCGCATGCTTAACGTTCGATGACTATATGTATTATGAGTTATGTGTTTTTGATGACCGAAGTTTGTTCGAAGTCCCGGATGAGATCACGTACATGACGAAGAGTCTCGAAATGGTCGAGACATAAAGATTGATATATTGGACCATGTTATTCGGACATCGGAAGTGTTCCGGAAAGTTTCGGGTAAAACCGGAGCGCCGGAGGGGTTACCGGAACCCCCCGGGGGGACTAATGGGCCACCATGGGACTTAGTGGAGAGAGAGGAGGGCAGATAGGGCAGGCCGTGCCCCCCCCCCTTGGAGTCTGAATTGGACAAGGGAAGGGGGGCGGCGCCCCCCTTTCCTACTCCCTCTCCCTCTCCTTCCTTCCCCCTCTCTTCCTTGGAGGGTAATCCTACTAGGACTAGGAAGTCCTAGTAGGACTCCTCCTCTTTGGGCACGCCCCTAGGGCTGGCCGGCCTCCCCTTCCCTCCTTTATATACGGGGGCAGGGGGAACCCTAGAACACACAAGTTTCTCTTAACTTTGTGCGGTGTCCCCCTCCACAGTTACACACATCAATCATACCATCGTAGTGCTTAGGCGAAGCCCTGCGTCGTTAACATCATCATCACCGTCGCCACGCCGTCATGCTGATGGAACTCACCCTCATCCTCAACTAGATCAAGAGCATGAGGGACGTCATCGAGCTGAACGTGTGCTGAACACGGAGGTGTCGTACGTTCGGTACTTGATCGGTTGGATCGCGAAGAAGTTTGACTACATCAACCGCGTTATTGAAACTCTTCCACTTTTGGTCTACGAGGGTACGTGGACACACTCTCCCATCTCATTGATTTGCATCACCTAGATAGATATTGCATGATCGTATTTTTTTTCAAAATTATTGCGTTCCCCATCAAAAACTAGAGGCATAACACAAGCTCCTATAGGGAGTATTCATTTTCTTGCTTTGCATTATTTTTCTCTCTTCATAGGTAGAAGCATTAATGGTAAACATGACCATAGCCGCCTTTGCGCTCCTGATTTGAGAATTCTTAAAAGTGCAGTAATGTATGATAACAATTTAACTTGGGGGCTATTGTTGCACGTTGGTTACATAATAATGCCTTAGATGGAGATTTGTTTGGTGGAATTTATGCCACTCATTTAGCTGATTATCTTGGGGTGCCGACAAAAGGAAATGATACCCACTTGCCACCTGCTTTCCCCCATTATGCTGCTACGAAACGTTTCCAGTTTCTTGAAAGAGGCGACCTGTCATTCCAGTACAGACTAATCTTTGATAGATGACTTCTTACATATTATGCTTCCTGCTCCTACCTTATTTTTCTTTCACGGAAAATAAAGATATTTCATACTTAGGGAGGAGGCAGAGGAGTGTTCGTCCACGGGATAGACCTTGAAGTGCCTCGTGTTCGTCCATGGTGTACAGGATTCCCGAGGGCCTCTGTCAGCTCATCCTTCTCTCTATCGGGAATGAACGTCCCTTCCTGTGCTGCCTTGATTGCTTCCTCAAGCTTCATGATGGGTATTCCAAGTTGATCATTCATCCAAACACACTTCCCTGATTTTGGGTCCAAAGTTCCCCCAACCCGGAAGAACCAAGTCCTTGCCCGATCTGGCCAGTGCAATGTTGTTGGTTGGACCCCTTTAGGAAGTAGGTCTTGCTCAGCTTTGTCCCATGTAGGTCGGGTTTTGTTGTAGCCACCTGACCCCGTAATATGGTGATACTTCTTCTTTGTAGCATTTTTCTTGTTTGTCAGTGACCTTTGCTTACCCTTCTCTGATTTCTTGTAGGCCACAAACGCGGGCCAGTGATCTCTTATCTTCTCATATTGACCGATGAATTCTGGAGTCTTGTCTTTCTCGACAAACTTTTTCTTCAAATCTTTCTTCCAGTTCTTGAATAGTTCTGCCATCTTCTTAAGAGAAAATGCCTTGACCTTTCGTTCTATAACGGGGTTATTCAGATCCTCCTCTGGGGGTAGGCTGAAATTTGTCATCAGCGAGTTCCAAAGATCATCTTTCAGACTATCCTGGACATAATAAACTCTAGGGTCCTTCTTTTTATTCCATTCTTGGATGCTGGTTGGGACGATGTCCCTAACAACAACTCTGCACTGATGTACAAATGTGTCCTTGGTCCGCTTGGGAGCAATCGGTTGGCCATCTAAAGCGACTCCTGTGATCGTGAACCTTTCATCCTGGCGCAACCATTTCTTCGGGCCTCGTCTCCTTACGGAAGTTTGGCTCGATCCAGAGGGCTAAAAGAAGAAAGAAGTGTTAATATATGTACATACAAAACAATTAAGGCATCAAGTCAGCAGAGGCTTAATTAATATATAAATATACCTCATCGGACTTTGCAATAGTTAAGGCTCCCTCCTCCGTTCGGTCAACGGAGCCGTTATGATCTCCTTCCTCCTCCATTGGATCACCGAAGCCGTCATCCTCTCTTTCCCGACCATCGGTGTCGTTAAGAAATGACAAGGTGATATCAGCTCCGTCGCGAATTATATCCCCCAACAATTCTTCTTTTTCTAAGTCTCTGTCCATAGTTTCTATAAATATTACAAGATGGCAATAGATAAACATGAGAGATGGATTAGTGGCAAACATGGACTTAATCACAACAAGAAATCATATGCATTGAGCAATGGATTAGTGGCAAACATTATGCAAAGTTGACAAGTTTTATAACAGTCAGTTTCAGACGATCGTCGAGGACTCCTCCCCCCTCATGTCTGATGAGTCGTCCTATCTTTCAAGAGAGGATACTTTGCGGACCTCCTCTCTCATGGTCGTCGAGCATACTTGCGGACCCCCCACCCCCCTCATGTCGAAGTTGTCGGGGATATATTGAATTCCCGAGAGAGTTAGGGGTGTTCAAACGCGGCACTACAGATATAGCTAGGTGAAGGGGGGTAACATCCGGGAATGTTTTCCCAAAGTTTGCATATTCGAACAGATGAACCGGAGGGGGGGGGTTCTAGGTTCGCTATGCTAGCTGCTTGTGACAAACGAACATGGGGCATATTCGGATTTGTCATATTTTTCTGATCGATTTTCATATACAAATTATCATATCAGGGGCACTTGCTCAAAATCTACATACATGAGCATCTACATACATGAAATTATACATCAATCCATCCATACGAACATATTCCCGCAACAATGTAATAAAAATTTAAGAAAAAAATGAACATATGAACATATGAAATTATACATCAATCCAGCCATATGAACATATGGACATTTTCAACACATGAACATACAAAAATTTTAAGAAAAAATAGGGCGCTAAGCAGCAGGGAAGGGGCCACGGCGGTAGCGCAAGCAGGGGCGACGGCGGTGGGAGTACAGGGCGGGGGCGGCGGCGGTGGCAGGGCTGGGGTGGCAGCAGCGCTGGGGAAGGGGGTCGGAGCTCACTTTTGGGGGTGGCATCGGGGCAGGGAGCGGCGGCGTCGGGGTAGGGGCGACGACAACGACGGCAACGGCGACGGCGGGGCAGGGGCGCTGCGATGGCGTCAGGGCAGGGCGCAGCGAGGGGAGCAGGCCGGGAACGGTGTCGGGGCAGCCTGGCGGCGTTGTTGAGGAGACGAGAAGGAGAGAAACTGCAGTGTTTGGAAAATTTTCTAAGTCCCCACTTATATAGTCACACCTTGGGTCCTAGTTGGTGGCTCAAACCGGGACCAAAGCTGTATTTCACCAGGTGAAAGGGCGGGAAGCCCAGGACATTGGTCCCGGTTGGTGACTCGAACCGGGACGAAAGGGGAGCATTGGTCCCGGTTTGAGCCACCAACCGGGACGAATGCCCCCCTTTCGTCCCGGTTCGAGCCACCAACCAGGACCAATTGCGTGGGCCTGGCATAGCCGCGGTGCGGTAGATGTTTAGTCCCACCTCGCCAAGCGAAGGGTGCTCGGACCTGTTTATACGCCCCGACATGGGTGCAACAGCGAGCCCCTCTCTAAAGCAGGCTTGTGGGCCTAACGAACCTCTATCTTCTCTGTGGGGCCTACTTGCCCAGCGGGCCTGTGTCCTAGCCCAACTAGTAGTTGGGTTTCTAGTCGTATGTAGGCCATTGCATCCTAGTAGGCGGGCAATTTTTTTTTGTTATTTAGTTTGCTATTAAAGATTTTAACAAAAAAAACTTTATGAAAATTCTTTCTGCTATTAAAGTTTTTAACAAAAAAGACTTGATAATTTTAGTTGCATAAATTTTATATAATTTTAAGTTAATATTATTTTGAGAATAACTAGAGGTTTATAAAAGCTTTTGAGTTCATTCTTTTTGCTATTGAAAAATATTATAGTTTTGTTTTAGTTGATCATAACAAAATATTTTAATTGATTCTTTTTAGTTCATTCTTTTTAGTTAACGTTTTAGTTGATTCTTTTCAGTTCATTCTTTTTAGTTAATATTTTAGTTGATTCT
>NC_041389.1:595024276-595031955 GCF_002162155.2 Triticum dicoccoides | reverse complement strand
GTTCGTTCTTTTTAGTTAATATTTAGTTCATTCTTTTTAGTTCATTCTTTTTAACGAATAAATACTTTGATAATTTTAGTTAATATTATTTTGATTCTTTTTAGTTCATTCTTTTTAGTTAATGTTTCCGTTGATTCTTTTTAATTAATATTTTAGTTGATTCTTTTTAACAAATAAATACTTTGATAATTTTAGTTAATATTATTTTGATTCTTTTTGCTATTGAAGAATATTGTATACAATTGATTCTTTTTAGTTCATTCTTATTGCTATTAGAGTATTATAAAATGTTTTTAGTTTATTCTTTTTGCTATTAGTTCATTCTTTGAGCTAAATGACCCTAAAATAGAAAAGCACTACAAATGAACTCTAAAAAGGTTGAAAGTAGGCATGATATCATCATTTCACCCACATGGCATGTGCTAAAAAGCTGAGAGGGTCCTCCAAAAACTGATGCACTTCGTGTACAAAATGGACAATCTCTTTCGAAGTATCACGGTTTCGGACGAAAACTCATCTGTTACAAAGGGAATTTTTTTGAACTTATTTCAACTCCATACTTTTTGTGTGTCCAACATGCACCATTCAAAGCCACATCATCAATTTTCAACCATTTCTGACTTCATCCGGTATTTTTCATGCATTTACTAATTTTTTAGCTAAATGACCCTGATATTGAAAAGCACTACAAATGGACTATAAAAGGGTTGAAAGTTGGCACGGTATCATCATTTTGACCCACATAGCATGTGCTAAAAAGTTGAGAGGGTTACGACAAAAACTGGATGCATTTTGTGTACAAAATGGACAATCTCTTTCGAAGTATCAGGGTTTCGGACGAAAATTCATCTACTACAAAGGGATTTCATTTTTTTCTTCACATAATCAAAGCCGTCATCAGAATAGTTGTGTATATATGTTGTCATCAACTACCAAAAAGGGGGAGATTGAAAGTGCAATCATGCCCTTAATCGTATTTTGATGTTGATGACAACAAGTATGTTGGGACTAATCATGTGTATCAAGTATATCTCAGGATTATGTCTCACAGGCCGTGTGTGGATTATGACTAGGGACAAATGCATATAACTCAAGATTGGAGATACAAGACATTAGCCTTGGCTTTGTTTACAGTTTGTTCTTGAGTATAGGGATCCCGCACTATTAAGAGGGGATCGTTGGATCTAGTGAAAGACTTGCCCAAAGCCCACAACTCCTGTTGTTCTCTCCGGTCGTCCAGTACTCTACGGACGTCCGGTCCCTCTCAGTTGTCCGGACATCCGGCTCTCTCCGGTCGTCCGGCGTTCCCCTTACAGAAAGTTATTTACGGATTTTCGAAACACTCCGTACGTCCGACCTCCTGACGGACGGCACGTCTCGGACGTCCGGTATTTCCACCATAGAACCATATTTACGGATTTCCGGGCCTCTCCGGACGTCCGGGCTTCGGACGACCGACACGTCTCGGACGTCCTTGTGCAGTGCATAGATTCGTGGCTTATTTGTTCCCAGCGGCCGGACGACTGATAACTGTTGGACGTCCGGACATACTTGTACCACCGGACATCCGGGGCTATCCGGACGTCCGAACCCTCCTGTGCACTTAAGTGGCTCAAATGGTCATTTTTTCCACACCCACTATATATAGGCTTCTCCCTTTCACGGGATAAGGTTGACCATTCAATTTGAGCTTGCCAAGAACACTTTTCACTCTCTCTCTCTCAATCCTCTACACCAAATCCTAGATCCCCAAGGGATTTAGGAACATTTGAGAGAATTTCTCCAATCAAGTGATAGATACACTCCTTCCCCTTCTTTGCACCAAAGGAATTCGTGATTTGAGCAAGTCTTGAGCTTTTCCCCATCGTTCTTGTTACTCTTGGAGGTTGGAGACTCCTAGGCGGTAGGAGTCTTTCGAAGAGGAATCGACCTTTGTGATTACCCCCGGAAAAGTTTGTAAGGGTTTGGAGACCACCCCAAGGTCTACCACTAGTGGTTGAGAAACGCCTTTGTGGTGTTGTCTCAAAGGGAGAATAGGGTGAGCCTTCGTGACGTTGGTGTGCCTTCGTGGTAACATCCACCTCTCTAACAGTCACATAGCTTCCCTCCAAGGAAGTGAACATCGGCATACATCTTCGTCTCCCGGAGTTGCGATTATTCCTAACCATAACTCCCTACTTGTGGTTACTTGTCTCTTTGCACTTACTTATATCATATTGCGCTTGCTTCTTTTCATACTCGTGTTACTTGCTTAGCACCTAGTACTACTCTTGCAATTGTTAGGCTCACTCTCATATTCCGCATTATTGCCTAAAATTGATTAGTAATAATTAAAATTTGTAATTGTACCTATTCACCCCCCCCCTCTATGTCCATCTCGATCCTTTTCAATTGGTATCAGAGCCTCGTGCTCTATTCTTGTGGCTTAACCTCCCTAGAGCGAGATGAACCCTGATGGGACTCCCCTTGTTGTAGATCCGAAGGATAAAGGCGAGGCTTATTCTTAAGTCAAGTCCTTTACTTCTGAAGATCTGGAACGGGCCCTTGCTAAGCAAAAGGAGGAGCATGATGCTTCTCTTGAGGCCTTGGTCCAAATGAGATTAGCCGCGTTGTCCACGGTGCTTGCACCACTTTCGGGTTGTGCGACCTCGAGGCCAACTGTGACTACTCCATCACTTGGTCAACAACCTCCTAGCAATGTTCACTCTGGTGTTCCTTGGCTTTATGCAAGACCCCAGGTTGAGAAACCGAGATATAATCCTCAAGGCAAACCTCCTTTACTTAGTGCCACTTCCGATTTTGCCTTGTGGAGAGTTGCTATTCAGGATCATCTTCGACATGGAAACGATGAGATGCTGGAGATCATGGAGTATGGTTATCATGTGGTTGATCCAAAGAACCCTACACCAAGAGAAATCTATGACAAGAATCTCAATGACACTGCAATCATGTGTATAAGGAGAGGTATGGATGACAAGCAAAGGACACCGTTCATACACATCACAAGTGCCAAGGAACTATGGGAAAGTATTATAAGATCCAAGACTGGCACCTCTACCCTCCGGAGTGCTCAATATGAAATTGCCAAGGGGCAATTACAAAACTTTTGTATGGAGAAAGGTGAAACCCCCAATCAACTCCTTGAGCGTCTCATGACCCTCACTGCCGACATTGAGTCGTGTGAGTGTGACAAGACACAAGATGGATTCAACATGACTAAGCGATTCCTTGTGGATAAGTTTCTTCATGCTCTTGCCCCATATCACCATCAAATGGTGTGGGACATAAGACAACACCATGCCTTCAAGGAAATGACTACGGATGACCTCATATCCACCTTCCAACTATTTGAATTGTCAAAGGCTAATGCCACAAAACATCTTGCCATGCATGGTACCCCATCATCAAAGATCAATCTTGCATTGAAGGCCAAGCATGTATGTGAAGATGAGGGAAGTGAAGAGGAAGAAGAATATGATGATGATGATGAGATTGAATCCGATGAGGGCCTCATATGAAGACATGGCTCTCTTTGTCAAGAAGTTTAGCGTGGGAAAATTCAAGGGAAGATTTCAAAAGAAGAAAGTAAGAAAATGCTACATCTGTGAAGAAACCAACCACTTCTCCAACGATTGTCCTTATGAGAAGAGAGAGGATAAACCAAAGTTTCCCAAGACCTTTCCCAAGAAGAAGTTGCCAAATCCTTTGAACTCCAAGCTCAAGAAGAGAGATGGGAAAGCAATGGTTGCTCAAGAAGAATCCGATCCAGATGATGTTAGTGGTGTTGCCAGAGTTTCTCAAGACTCCCAAAACACTTTGAGGTTAGTAAACAAGAATGGTGATGTGGTCACCTACAACTACATGAAAGACTACAAGGGAAACGCTCACAAGTGCCTAATGGCAAAATCCGTGCTAGAAGATGGAGAGGACCAAAGTTCTCCTGACAAGGTCAAGGTAACTCCACGATTAAATCCCCCTCTTTTGAGAATAACTAGAGGTTTATAAAAGCTTTTGAGTTCATTCTTTTTGCTATTGAAAAATATTATAGTTTTGTTTTAGTTGATCATAACAAAATATTTTAATTGATTCTTTTTAGTTCATTCTTTTTAGTTAACGTTTTAGTTGATTCTTTTCAGTTCATTCTTTTTAGTTAATATTTTAGTTGATTCTTTTTTGTTCATTCTTTTTAACAAATAAGTACTTTGATAATTTTAGTTAATATTATTTTGATTCGTTTTAGTTGATTCTTGTTAGTTTATTCTTTTTAGTAATGTTTTAGTTGATTCTTTTTAGTTCGTTCTTTTTAGTTCGTTCTTTTTAGTTAATATTTAGTTGATTCTTTTTAGTTCATTCTTTTTAACAAATAAATACTTTCATAATTTTAGTTAATATTATTTTGATTCTTTTTAGTTCATTCTTTTTAGTTAATGTTTCAGTTGATTCTTTTTAATTAATATTTTAGTTGATTCTTTTTAACAAATAAATACTTTGATAATTTTAGTTAATATTATTTTGATTCTTTTTGCTATTGAAGAATATTATATACAATTGATTCTTTTTAGTTCATTCTTATTGCTATTAGAGTATTATAAAATGTTTTTAGTTTATTCTTTTTGCTATTAGTTCATTCTTTGAGCTAAATGACCCTAAAATAGAAAAGCACTACAAATGAACTCTAAAAAGGTTGAAAGTAGGCATGATATCATCATTTCACCCACATGGCATGTGTTAAAAAGCTGAGAGGGTCCTCCAAAAACTGATGCACTTCGTGTACAAAATGGACAATCTCTTTCGAAGTATCACGGTTTCGGACGAAAACTCATGTGTTACAAAGGGAATTTTTTTGAACTTATTTCAACTCCATACTTTTTGTGTGTCCAACATGCACCATTCAAAGCCACATCATCAATTTTCAACCATTTCTGACTTCATCCAGTATTTTTCATGCATTTACTAATTTTTTAGCTAAATGACCCTGAAATTGAAAAGCACTACAAATGGACTATAAAAGGGTTGAAAGTTGGCACGGTATCATCATTTTGACCCACATAGCATGTGCTAAAAAGTTGAGAGGGTTACGACAAAAACTGGATGTATTTTGTGTACAAAATGGACAATCTCTTTCGAAGTATCAGGGTTTCGGACGAAAACTCATCTACTACAAAGGGATTTCATTTTTTTCTTCACATAATCAAAGCCGTCATCAGAATAGTTGTGTATATATGTTGTCATCAACTACCAAAAGGGGGAGATTGAAAGTGCAATCATTCCCTTAATCGTATTTTGATGTTGATGACAACAAGTATGTTGGGACTAATCATGTGTATCAAGTATATCTCAGGATTATGTCTCAAAGGCCGTGTGTGGATTATGACTAGGGACAAATGCATATAACTCAAGATTGGAGATACAAGACATTAGCCTTGGCTTTGTTTACAGTTTGTTCTTGAGTATAGGGATCCCGCACTATTAAGAGGGGATCGTTGGATCTAGTGAAAGACTTGCCCAAAGCCCACAACTCCTGTTGTTCTCTTCGGTCGTCCGGTACTCTACGGACGTCCGGTCCCTCTCAGTTGTCCGGACATCCGGCTCTCTCTAGTCGTCCGGTGTTCCCCTTACAGAAAGTTATTTACGGATTTCCGAAACACTCCGTACGTCCGACCTCCGGACGGACGGCACGTCTCGGACGTCCGGTATTTCCACCATAGAACCATATTTACGGATTTCCGGGCCTCTCCGGACGTCCGGGCTTCGGACGACCGACACGTCTCGGACGTCCGTGTGCAGTGCATAGATTCGTGCCTTATTTGTTCCCAGCGGCCGGACGACTGATAACTGTTGGACGTCCGGACATACTTGTGCCACTAGACATCCGGGGCTATCCGGACGTCCAAACCCTCCTGTGCACTTAAGTGGCTCAAATGGTCATTTTTTCCACACCCACTATATATAGGCTTCTCCCTTCCACGGGATAAGGTTGACCATTCACTTTGAGCTTGCCAAGAACACTTTTCACTCTCTCTCTCAATCCTTTACACCAAATCCTAGATCCCCAAGGGATTTAGGAACATTTGAGAGAATTTCTCCAATCAAGTGATAGATCCACTCCTTCCCCTTCTTTGCACCAAAGGAATTCGTGATTTGAGCAAGTCTTGAGCTTTTCCCCATCGTTCTTGTTACTCTTGGAGGTTGGAGACTCCTAGGCGGTAGGAGTCTTCTGAAGAGGAATCGACCTTTGTGATTACCCCGGAAAAGTTTGTAAGGGTTTGGAGACCACCCCAAGGTCTACCACTAGTGGTTGAGAAACGCCTTCGTGGTGTTGTCTCAAAGGGAGAATAGGGTGAGCCTTCGTGACGTTGGTGTGCCTTCGTGGTAACATCCACCTCTCTAACGGTGACATAGCTTCCCTCCAAGGAAGTGAACATCGGCATACATCTTCGTCTCCCGGAGTTGCGGTTATTCCTATCCCTAACTCCCTACTTGTGGTTACTTGTCTCTTAGCACTTACTTATATCATATTGTGCTTGCTTCTTTTCATACACGTGTTACTTGCTTAGCACTTAGTACTACTCTTGCAATTGTTAGGCTCACTCTCATATTCCACATTATTGCCTAAAATTGCTTAGTAATAATTAAAATTTGTAATTGTACCTATTCACCCCCCCCCCCTCTCTAGGTCCATCTCAATCCTTTTCAACTGACCAGGCATTGAAAGAAGATTTCCTTCTCTTCTTTGGTAAGAACATAGCTGACAGGACCTTGATACTGCTTTGGATGCATGCTGTCTATTTCGTGCACATGTTGCTGGTCCTCCCGTGCCTCCGGTGTATCTTTTCTCTTCCCATACACGCCCAAGAAGCCTAGAAGGTTCACACAAAGATTCTTCGTCACGTGCATCATGTCGATTGCAAAGCGGACCTCTTGGTTTTTCCAATAGGGTAGGTCCCAAAATATAGATTTCTTCTTCCACATGGGTGCGCGTCCCTCAGTGCATTCAGAACAGATAGTCCACTAGGACCCTTTTCAAAGATTACTTGTAAATCCTTGACCATAACAAGTATGTTATCACCACTACAGAGGGCGGGCTTCTTCCGGTGATCTGCCTCACCTTTGAAATGCTTGCCTTTATTTCGACATTGATGGTTGGTCGAAAGAAATCAACAATGTCCCAGGTACACATTCTTCCTGCATTTGTCCAAATATATACTTTCAGTGTCATCTAAACAGTGCGTGCATGCGTGTTATCCCTTGTTTGTCTGTCCTGGAAGGTTACTGAGAGCAGGCCAATCATTGATGGTTACAAACAACAATGCATGTAGGTCAAATTCCTCTTGTTTGTGCTCATCCCACACACATACACCTTTTCCATTCCACAGCTGTAAAAGTTCTTCAACTAATGTCCTTAGTTACACATCAATGTTGTTGCCGGGTTGCTTAGGGCCTTGGATGAGCACTTGATACGTCTCCGTCGTATCTACTTTTCCGAACACTTTTGCCCTTGTTTTGGACCCTAACTTTCATGATTTGAATGGAACTAACCCGGACTGACGCTGTTTGCATCAGAACTGCCATGGTGTTATTTTTGTGCAGAAATAAAAGTTCTCGGAATGACCTGAAAATCCATGGAGCAACTTTTTCGAATTAATAAAAAATACTGGCAAAAGAATCAGCACCAGGGG
>NC_041389.1:594989943-595024046 GCF_002162155.2 Triticum dicoccoides | reverse complement strand
GACCTCAACTCCAACTCCATATATTCACGTTCAGGGAGAAAAAAATCAGAGAGAAAGATTCATCACGTTTTACGATACGGAGCCGCCGCCAAGCCCTAAACTCTCTCGGGAGGGCTGATCTGGAGTCCCTTCGGGGCTCTGAAGAGGGGAATCCATCGCCGTCGTCATCATCAACCATCCTCCATCACCAATTTCATGATGCTCACCGCCGTGCGTGAGTAATTCCATCATAGACTTGCTGGACGGTGATGGGTTGGATGAGATTAACCATGTAATTAAGTTAGTTTTGTTAGGGTTTGATCCCTAGTATCCACTATGTTCTGAGATTGATGTTGCTATGACTTTGCTATGCTTAATGCTTGTCACTAGGGCCCGAGTGCCATGATTTCATATCTGAACCTATTATGTTTTCATGAATATATGCGAGTTATTGATCCTATCTTGCAAGTCTATAGTCACCTATTATGTGTTATGATCCGTTAACCCCTAAGTGACAATAATCGGGATACTTACCGGTGATGATCGTAGTTTGAGGAGTTCATGTATTCACTAAGTGTTAATGCTTTGGTCCGGTACTCTATTAAAAGGAGGCCTTAATATCCCTTAGTTTCCAATAGGACCCCGCTGCCACGGAAGGGTAGGACAAAAGATGTCATGCAAGTTCTTTTCCATAAGCATGTATGACTATATTCGGGATACATGCCTACATTACACTGATGAACTGGAGCTAGTTCTGTGTCACCCTAGGTTATAACTATTACATGAGGAATCGCATCCGACATAATTATCCATCACTGATCCAATGCCTACGAGCTTTTCACATATTGCTCTTTTCTTAGTTACTTTACTGTTGCCACTGTTACAATTACTATAAAACTGCTACTGTTACTTTTGCTACTGTTACCGTTACTACCATACTACTTTGCTACTAAATACTTTGCTGCAGATACTAAGTTATCCAGGTGTGGTTGAATTGACAACTCAACTGCTAATACTTGATAATATTCTTTGGCTCTCCTTGTGTCGAATCAATAAATTTGGGTTGAATACTCTACCCTCGAAAACGGTTGTGATCCCATATACTTGTGGGTTATCAGCACTGGCATCATAATAAACTTCCTCTTCATGCACAACCAAGGAGGAAGGTTATAGATACATAGAGTCACGGGCTAGGTGTTATAATTGCTGATCTGCTCCCCAAAAGGATTAATGCCATCTGCAATTAAACCAAACCATATGTTCCTTGCGTCACCTACAAAGCCCCCCACCTTCTCTTGATTTTTCACCACTGCGACCCGACAGCGGGTGCTCTCAACTTCCCGTCTTTCTTACGGTTTGTTTTGTGCCATTGCATCAACTTGGCATGCTCTTTGTTTCTGAACAGATGTTTCAACCATGGTATTATAGGATCATACCACATCACCTTAGCAGGAACCCTCTTCCTGGGGCGCTCGCCCTCAACATCACCAGGGTCATCTCGTTTGATCTTATACTGCAATGCATCACATACCAGGCATGCGTTCAAATCCTCGTACTCACTGCAGTAGAGGATGCAGTCATGTATCTTCTGCACCTCCAATCCTAGAGGGCATAGAACCTTCTTTGCTCCGTACGTACTATCGGGCAATTCGTTATCCTTTGGAAGCTTCTTCTTCATTATTTTTAGTAGCTTCCCTAATCCATTGCAAGATACACCATTGTCTGCCTTCTATTGCAACAATTCTAGTGTGGTACCGAGTTGTGTGTTGTCATCTTCGCAATTTGGGTACAATCCTTTTTGTGATCCTCTAACATGCGATCGAACTTCAACTTATCCCTTTCACTTCGGCATTCTCTCTTTGCATGAACAATGACCCGATGAAGATCATCATCGGGCACATCATCTGGTTCCTCTTGATTTTTAGATCCCCGCGTTGCAGTATCACCATATTCAGGGGGATAGTTGTCATCATCCTCTTCTTCTTTGTTGTCTTCCATCATAACCCCTTTTTCTCCGTGCTTGGTCCAAACATTATAGTGTGGCATGAAACCCTTCTCAAGTAGGTGGATGTGAAGGGTTTTCGAGTCAGAGTAATCCTTCGTATTCCCACAGACAGGGCATGGACAATAAATAAAACCATTCTGCTTGCTTGCCTCAGCCACTTCGAGAAAATTATGCATGCCATCAATGTACTCAAAGGTGAGTCTGTCACCGTACATCCATTGCCGGTTCATCTGCGTGCATTATATAATTAAGTGTATCAAAAACCATTACAGAACATCATGAGTAGAGAAGTCACCAAATTAATACAAGTTCTTCATCACATTAAAACCAAAGTACAGTGGTGATCAAATGTTATTACTAAAAAAATAAATACATAAAGTTCATACATAGTTCTCATAGAACAACATATAGCTCTCTAGAGCATCTAATTAAATCATGCATTTGAAACTAACATACAACTATGTAAAACATTTAAATGCAACAACAAATGCGATCATAGTCACAACTAAGGTAACAATTGATCCAACGACATAATGATACCAATCCTCATTAAGAATGGCATATTTTCTAATCTTCAAGCGCATTGCATCCATCTTGATCTTGTGATCATCGATGACATCCGCAACATGCAACTCCAATTCCATCTTCTCTTCCTCAATTCTTTTCAATTTTTTCGTCAAGTAATTGTTTTCTTTTCAACTAAATTTAACCTCTCGACAAGAGGGTCAGTTGGAATTTCTGGTTCACATACCTCGTAGATAAAAATATCTATGTCACGTTGGTCGGCATAATTGTCATAAACACTAAACGAAACAAATAATAATAAAAGATAATATACCACATCCGAATCATAAACAGGACGAGGGCCGAGGGGGCGGATACCAAAACCATGGCACTATATAATAACAAACAATAATAAAAGTAAGAAAATTATACAAGTATCTATCTAAATCATACAAGTAAGATTTTTTTTTCAAAAGAAGATAAGAACAAGAGGCTCACCACGGTGGTGTTAGCGACGAGATAGGTGCGGGCGATCAACGGCGGTGAGGACAGGGACGGGGCGGACCGTCAAACCTAGACAAATTTTGGGAAAACTACAGCTTGGAGGTCGAGCTTGGAGAGGAGAAAACTTAAGTGTGGCTCGGGCATTTCATCGAACACCTCATGTGCATGCATAGAAGGGAGAACAGAGCAGCGCATGCACACACCTCCCACACGGCCAAAAACAGAGGAGAGGATGGGCAGGGGCGAGGGTATATATAGGCATCTCTTTCGTCCAGGTTGGTGGCTAGTTGTCCCAGTTCTAGCCACCAACAAGGACTAAAGGGGCTGCGCCAGGAGCGAGGCCCTTTGGTCCCCGTTTGTGTCTGGAATCGGGACCAAAGGGGTCAGACGAACCGGGACCTATGTGAGGGAGTCCTGGATTAGGGGGTCGTCGGACAGTCGGACTATATACTTTGGCCGTACTGTAGGACTATGAAGACATAAGATAGAAGACTTCGTCCTGTGTCTAGATGGGACTCTCCTTTGCATGGAAGGCAAGCTTGGCGATGCGGATATGTAGATTCCTTTCTCTGTAGCCGACTTTGTGTAACCCTAGCCCCCTCCGGTGTCTATATAAGCCGGAGGGTTTAGTCCGTAGTACAACAATCATAATCTCATAGGCTAGACTTCTAGGGTTTAGCCATTACGATCTCGTGGTAGATCAACTCTTGTAATACTCATATTCATCAAGATCAATCAAGCAGGAAGTAGGGTATTACCTCCATAGAGAGGGCCTGAACCTGGGTAAACATTGTGTCTCTCGCCTCCTATTACCATTAGCCTTAGACGCACAGTTCGGGACCCCCTACCCGAGATCCGTCGGGTTTGACACCGGCATTGGTGCTTTCGTTGAGAGTTCCGCTGTGACGTCGAAGATAGGCTTGATAGCTCGCGTTGTTATCAAGGATAACATCACCTCCGGAGGAGCCCTGGCCTCAGGCCAAACCCTCCGGCTGGGCGGCTTTACCATGGTCGCCGCTCGGCCGTCGGGCCGACGATGACTTCTCGTGTCATCGAAAATCGCCTTTGCAACAGCTCAGAATACTCCGAACAGATGGATCCGATGGAGTTGTTGTCCTTAAACAAACTCCTGGATCGCATCGCTGCCTTGGGAGTCGCTACGGACTACGATCGGATTGGGCTTAAACCCGATCAGAGAGAAATTGCATCTCCACCGATCACCTATCAGATAGCGGTAGTGGAGGTGCAATGCGACGACTCTTCCCCTATGTTCAGGATGAACTATGTTCGGATCTACGAGCTCACAGAGCCGGATACTCACCCACGGGAAGTCATGCCCCATATTCCAAACTTAGAATCAGATAGTGGGCTTGAAAAATTGGTTGATATCCCAGAGCCCGAACTGCTAAACTTGGAAGTTTCTCAATCTACGGATCCCATATAGGGTCAGGGTTCAGACTTAAATCCACCCACCCACCCATATATAAGCGATCTTACCCACATCAGACAACAGTCCCAGGAAACGGTCCATCACTTTTGGGCCAGATTCCTCCTTGTCAAGGACAAGATCAAAGATTGTCGTGATGAAGACGCAATCTCATTATTTTGCAAAAATTGCACAGACAAGGGAATCCTCAATGCAATCAATCGCTGTCACGTATCACACTTCGCTGACTTGGCAACCATAGTATAGAAGTACTGCGTAATGGAAAGCGCCTGGAAAACTCAGACAGCCTCTTGGGAGCCATCGGCTTCCACTAAACCCCTCATCCGGACAAAAAGGGTGCACCCTCGTCGATCGCCCGATCCAATAACCAAAAAATCAAAGCCCATTACGGGGCGCGAAACCGTCCTAGAGGGATGGCTCGATAGGCCATGCAAGATACACACAACACTGGATAACATACCAACCCACAGCCTTAGAGCATGTTGGATACTCCGACAGGTGGCCAAGAGCGGCGAGGAACTTCTCATCAAAAATACCGCAGAGCAACATCCCACAGAAGACAACAATCGTGCAGTGCTGACAGTCTTCAAGACTTTCGCCTCAAAAGATAGGCGCATAGGGGCACTCCGCGGCCTCACCGAAGTCTGCAAAGTTGCAGCAATAAACCCCTGGAACGACACGGCCATAACTTTCAATGCCAGTGATGAACCAAAATTAAGAACAGTCCCGACGCCTGCCACACTGGTCCTCAGTCCAATTGTGGCTGGTTTTCAGCTTATCAAAGTTCTCATGGACGGTGGCAGCGGACTAAACCTCATTTACGAGGAAACTCTCAACAAAATGGAAATAGACAGGAGCCGCATTGAGCAAAGCAGCACGACCTTCCGAGGGATTATTCCCAGTCGGGAGGCATGGTGTGCGGGGAAAATCACACTCTATGTGGTATTCGGCACGCCGGAGAACTATCGGTCTGAAGAGATAACCTTTCAGGTGGCCCCTTTTAATAGTGGATATCACGCCCTTTTAGAGCGAGATGCATTTGCAAGCTTCCAAGCTATACCCCATTACGGGTACATGAAGCTCAAGATGCCTGGGCCCAATGGAATCATCACTCTCGCCAGCGATCCAGACATAGCACTCCGTGCCGAAAACAAAACCGCCACCCTAGCCCTTGAGGCATTGTCTAAATCCCTCGCGGTCGAAGAATTAACCGCATTGCACTCCACGGTGGATAGGGACGACGTGATACTCGACAAGCGATCCAAATCCACCTCCTTTAAACCAGCAGACGGAATAGTCAAATTCCAGGTCCACCCAACGGACTCCACGAAGACAACATCCATCGAGGCACAACTGCACCCCACGGTCGACGCCGCACTGTGGGCGTTCCTACGCGAAAACTGGGACATATTCTCCTAGCATCCTTCTGATATGCCAGGAATCCCACGCAGGCTAGCCGAACATAGTCTAAACATATTGAAGGGATACAAGCCGGTCAAGCAAACATTATGGCACTTTTCCGAACCCAAACGACAAGCCATGGGAGAGGAGCTAGCCAAGTTACTCGAGGCCGGATTCATCAGAGAAATAAAACACCCAGACTGGCTAGCAAACCTGCTGATGGTACCAAAGAAGGATAAATCCTGGCGCCTATACGTTGATTTCAAAGACCTCAACAAGGCTTGCCCTAAGGATCTTTTCCCCTCCCCCGCATTGATCAGATCATCGATGCCACCGCAGGACACGACTCACTGTGCTTCCTCGACGCATACTCTGAATACCATCAAATCACGATGAAGGAGTCTGATCAAGCCGCAACGGCATTTATCACTCCATACGGGCCTTTTTGCTTCAACACTATACCTTCCGGGCTCAAAAACGCCGGCGCCACTTATTAACGCATGATTCAAACATGCCTGGAAAAACAAATCGGCAAGATAGTTGAAGCATACATGGATGATGTAGTCATCAAAACTAGGCACGTCCAATCCTTAATAGACGATCTGCATCTCACATTTGACAACCTCCGAACATATGACATCAAGCTCAATCTGGAAAAGTGTGTTTTTGGCGTTCCCGTTGGAAAACTTCTGGGCTTCATCGTTTCCAAGAGAGGAATTGAAGCAAACCCAACTAAAATCCGAGCTTTGTCACAGTTGGCTACCCAACAGACCTTAAACAGGTCCAAAAATTATCCAGATGTGTGGCAGCTTTAAGCCGCTTTATCTCCAGATTAGGAGAAAAGGCATTGCCGCTGTATCGCCTTCTCCGGCGCATCGAACACTTCGAGTGGACGGATGCGGCAACGGCCGATTGGAAGAAATAAAGGCTCTCCTAGCAAGCAACCCAATCCTGGCTGCACCAAATGTCGATGAACCCATGTTATTATACATATCGGCCACACACCAAGTCGTGAGTGTGGTGCTCGTCGTCGAACGAGAAGTGGACGGACAAAAATTCTTGCTCCAGAAGCCGGTATACTACGTATCCACCGTTCTCACACCATGCAAATCTCGGTACCCTCATTACCAAAAAATAGCATATGCAGTTTTTATGGCATCCAGGAAGCTACGACACTACTTTTAAGAGTGCTCAATTACGGTAGCCTCCGAAGTACCACTCAATGACATAATAAACAACCATGACACTACGGGCCGGATTGCCAAGTGGGCCATTGAGCTCCTTCCATTCGACATATCATACAAACCATGCAGGCCATTAAATCGCAAGTATTGGATGACTTCGTCGCCGAATGGACAGAAGCCGGACTCCCTAAAGAGTATGGCACATACTCCAACTGGATCGTGCACTTCGACGGCTCCAAAATACTGGCAGGCCTAGGGGCAGGCGTTGTTCTAACATCCCCCTCCGGAGATACCGTTCAGTACGTCCTACAAATATTGTTCACGGACTCTAACAATGCAGCCGAATCGAAGCCTTATTGCATGGTCTTTGGATGGCCGCCTCCATGGTCTCCGGATGGCCGCCTCCTGGAAGTGCGTGGGGATTCAAATCTCGCAATATCTCAAATAAATGGATATTTCGATGCCAAAGATCCGAAGATGGCGGCTTATCGTAACGTTGTTCTCAAAATGTTGGCTCGGTTCGAGGGGCTCGAATTTCACCATGTGGCTCGAGAAAGTAATCAAGCGGCGGATGTCCTTGCTCGCATCGGCGCTGTCGTGGATTTGTCACGGCAGATGTCCTTGTGAAAGACTTAGTCATGGAGCCATTGCTACGGGTTAACTTGAAGGGGTTAAAGCGGACACAAAGACACAAGGGTTTATACTAGTTCGGCCCCTTCGATGAAGGTAAAAGCCTACGTCTAGTTGTGATGGAATTGATGTGGTTTCGATGGCTAGGGAGCAAACAAGCTTCGCCTAGGCTCGAGTTGTTGTTGTCTGTCCTTGAACCGCCGCCGGGTCGTCCCCTTATATACATGGGTGACGCCCGTCGGTCCATAGAGTCCCACACCGGTTCATACTCGTATCCCGGTTGGTCTCTCTTTATTCCTAACTTACAATGCAAGTTTACATATCAAGCCGGTTTACGGCTACAGGTTCTAAACCGACTACAGGCCTTGGGCCTTCATCTGCTTAATCACCTTTAAACTACTAATGAAGCTAACCCGGCCCAGGTAGGCCGGTTCACGCCCAGTGGTAATATCCCCAACATTAGGCCCCAGATTGATTTGAACTGGTTCATGTCAATCCTTCACAAAAATCTTTGTCTTCAACATCTTCTAGTAATTGGTAAACCGCCATGTCGTCATCATCTCTGGTTGCTGTAAACTGGCATGACGTCATCATGAAGTTAACATTTATGACGCCTTCTTTTATTAATAGATCTGCGATACCCAAGGCAGCAGCTCCACTTCCGAATCTTGTGGCTCCTGGATTCGCGCGCCTGACACACGTCCCCTGCCTTATAAATAGGACCGAAGGGTCATTTCCTTTTCTCCCCTTCGTCTCTTTCTCTTCGTCTTCCTCGCGTCGCCAGCCTCGGAGCTCCGCCGCCGCCATTGACCTCTGCACCGTCTTGGGCCGCTGCATCAACCTGAACGCACCAGAGCACCGCGGTAGCCTTCCGCGTCTTCCTCGACTCTGGTAAGCCTTCTGTTCTTCTTAACATAGATCTATTCTAGGGTTTCGTGTTCTTGCCGTGTTCATCACTTGTTCATACTCGTACCTAGACTCCTGGACATATCTGTGAAACCCTGCTCTGACCAGCAGTAGCTTTTTAGCATCCGCCTGTAGTTTTACGCTCAAGTCTATAGATCTCATCCACATTCCTACCCATTGATTTACTTCTGTTCTGCTTTAACCTTTTGAATATTTTCTATTTTTCTGAACTTGCTTCAGATCCATTGCTGCAATAAGACCTTGTGAAACCTGTTTCTGCATACTTAGCCATCCGCAACCTCAATTGCTTTCAATGTTTAGATCAGGCGGTTTAACTTAATATAGAAAAAGTTAATAAACCGGTATATACCATTAGTCCCCTTGTTGAACCGCCAGAACTCTTTAGCCATATGATGCCACTTCATAAAAATCCGGTTTAAATATACTGCCTCCGGTTTAGCATTGTTCATACCAGCGCCTTCTTTTATCCAACATGTTCTTGACCCGGAATCACCTATTTCTTGTAGATCTCACCATGGCCAAACAAGTATATGAGTGCAACTGGGTTCCTTCTCGTGTCACAGAAACTCAGTTGGATAATTTAGTCTCGATCGGCGCTTTAGACAGCAAAGAGACTATCCACTGGAGGGTTCCTGGTGATGAATGTCCTCCCACACCTCAAGAGGGAGAGGTTATGATCTTTGCGGATCACTTAGCCCGGGGCTTCAAACCGCCCGGCTCTAAATTTTACCGGGATGTGTTAGCCAATTTTCAACTCCGCCCGCAAGATACTGGCCCCAATTCTGTTACCAACTTATGTCACTTCCAAGTGCTCTATGAGGTATACCTTCAAGAGAAACCCACAGTTGAATTGTTCAGAGACTGCTTCCACTTAAACCGCCGCACAGAATTCACTAATGGTCCCAATACCGAATTGGGCGGTATGGCAATTCAGAAAAGGAAAGAAATCACTTATCCCCATGCCAGACTACACAGTCACCCCAAGGAGTGGAATGCAACATGGTTTTACTGCAAAGATACTTCCCCTGATGATGAAAATCCTTTGCCTGGCTTTCGTCCGGAGCGGCTCAGCAATACACACCCCTTCCCACAAAGGTTAAGTGCCAAGGAGAGGAGTAAATATGCTCCGCAATTATCCAAGCTCCGAGCCTTCATGGCCAACGGTTTAACAGGAGTAGATCTCGCACGCTGTTGGATATCATGGAGCATACTGCCTCTCAGCCGGCGCTCCGGTTTAATGTGCAAGTATACTGGTAGCGTTGATGACCCACTCCTACACACCAACATCCAGCTCTCCGATGACGAAGTCACAGAGGCTGTGAAGAAAATGCTGAACGAACCGGAGCACCTCTGCGCTCAAACCGGCCTGCTCCCTTTCTGTGCTACCAACAAACCGCCAGCTGTAAGATTTTGATTGTACTTTTTACTGAACCTGTTATTGCTATCTCTGTCTGACATCAATTGCTGCTTAACCAGGGTGATAATCCGTTTTGGAGCAAGAGGCTTCCACAAGACAAACCGGAGAAAGCAGAATGGTCAACCCGGCTAAAGACCAAGGTCATCAAGAAGCCTGCTAAAAAGAGGAAAACCACTGCTTCATCTGATCCGGCTGTTGATGATGATGTGGGTAACTCGGACCTTGAGGTAGAACTCGATTCACTAGGCTTACTTTTTACACGCCTTATTGACGATGATACTTGTCAGGACGACGCTGAAGCCAGTAATGCTGATGTCGCTGAGGTAACTATTCTCTCTTCTGATTCAGATCCTTTGCCTTTGCCAAAATTTCGCCAGGCAAACCGGAAAGTTAAATTTTCTCATCCTCTTGCTTACTTGGATCCCAAATTTCTTATGAAGACTCAGCAACATGAAGCTCGCCGCATAACCCGGCACAGCGGCCAGGTAGTTACCTCCGCCGGTTTACCAAACAGTCCGGTTCGGAAACGCCGCTCCGAGGTCTCCGACCTTTTTATTAATTTATATCCTAAAGCAGGTTTCATCCGTCAACCTCTTAATCCGTCCGACTCCGATTATCAGGTTACTTCCCATTCTTCCTCTGGTGAATCGTCGGCCACTCAGCTGCCACCACTGAAAACGGTTCTTGGGTAAGCTAGACTGAACATATGCTTCTGGTATACCACATTATAACTTATGTTGTTCCTTGACTCTTTGTTTCTCTTTCAGGGCTAAACCTAAACCGAGCAAGAAAGCCCGCCTGGATAAAGCGGCCGAGGAAGATGTCGCCCCTGAACAGGGTAAAACACCAGATCTTGAAACGTTCATTTATGAGGATATTCCCAATGATCCTCCCTTGCAAGATGATGCTATTCCTGAGAAAAGGCCTATCAATACCTCAGTCCCTGTTGACCAGCCTGCCAGCTCCGTCCGGATTGATAGATCCTGTAGTCCTTCAAAGCCTGCCGATAAACCGACCGCGCCAACGCAAACCGGCGAGTCCAAGGATGATGACGTTGCAATTACCGGCGTAGGTCGCTTTGAACCAGGGAATCCTGTCGCTTTGGCCAAGCATACTGTGAAAGAAGATTTTTCTGCCATGAACAAAGGCAAATGGGATGTTGATCTGGAAACATATGCTGCTCTGAGTGCCCAAGATCTTCATTCTGGTTACTTGAACCGGCTATATACTAGTCGTGACTGTGAAGCTGGCCTGGTAAAGATGATGAGAGATAAATTTGAGGTAACTTCCTTGTGCTTCTTCTTTCTTTAATTACTGCCACTGTATTAATCCTCCTAGCCACCAAGGGCTGGTTTGTAACCTTCTTCAAGCCGGGACTTGAATATAGTCCTCAATACTTTGAAATCCATCAATGTAGCCCCCAAGGGCCAGTTCAACTTAGTATAGTTAAACCAGGACTCCAATAAAGATTCTAACATCAGAACATAACTGAGCAAATAGCCATTAGCCCCCAAGTGTCAAGCGTATAACTTGTTATGTGGTTGGTACTTCAAATTCTTGTACCGTTTGTTGAAAGCCAAGCACTGTCTTTATGCAGGCTGAAGTGAGGATCAAAGAGGACCAGATTATTGATCTGCAGGAAACTTTGAAAACCCAACAAGCTGAAACCGACAAGGCAAGGGAAGAAATAACCAACGCTTTGAGCATCACAGAACAGCTGAAGGAGGGCTTCAAGAAGGAGCGGACTGATTGGGCCACTGAGAAGGCCGCTTTAATAAAAAGAGCTGAAAACGCTGAAGCTGCCCTTAAACCGGTGGTAGATGAGCTGACCGCCGTAAAGCGGCAAGTACATTCCATGACCGCTGCTATCTTTGGTAAGCTCCTTTTGGTTTCCTGGACAACTCTGGCCTGCTTATAATAGATCCGTCTTGTGATCTTTCCTGTATTGTTGCAGGTACACGCATTGGTCACTTAGGGTCAGATGTTCGGAAGAAGTTGAAGGCTGCCTACACTTTAATTGAACAGCTGTATACCGGAGCGCAGCGGATCATCACCACTGCATCTCATAACAATCCGGCACCCACTTTAATCCAAGACACTCTGAATAGGTTGTCAATGCTTCCTGCTCGGATTGAAGAACTGAAAAAATCTGCTGCTCGAACCGGAGCCATTAATGCCTTGATCCGTGCAAAAGCATGGGTGCCGGATTTCGATCCTGTTGAGGCAGCTCAAGGCTATCCCAGCTTGAAGGAAGATGGCTCAGAGTTCAATGAAGATGATTTGAGGGCGATAAATCGTGCAGTACGCCCTCTGGCTTGTCAATGGGCTGAAGAGGCAGACTTGTCGCATTATCAAGCTCAGTACAATGATCAGAACAAACGAGTGCCTGCACCAACTCCTGAAGCGGAGAATCTGATTCCTCCAATCCGTAAGCATACTTACGCTCCTGATATTGAACCGTCTTCTCTGATACACGAAGAGGCTGTCTTTCAAACTTTAATGGGAATCGACTGGACCACTGTTGATTTCCAGCCAATGGATAGAGATGAGGAAGCTGAAACGGCGCGGGCCGACCCACAATCATCAGACCGGGGCGATGAACAGGCTTGAACCGGAAGCCAGTTTAAATAGCTGCTTTATTATGATCTGCCGGAACAACAATGATCTTATTTGGGCACCGCGTTGCCTTGTAATAGGATAGTCAATACTTCTGCCTTGAATATGCCTTCGTGCATAAGTACTGATGCTTTTGCTTGAAACCCTCAATTTATATTTCCTGCAATCAGAAAATCTGCCATCGCTGGGCATGAAGTTGGCTTAGCCAGGCTTGAAACGGAGTATTTATAAACCGTTACCATCAAAGGGGAGAGAAGAACTCCCATGTAAACCGTGCTGGGTCATTATGAGCCCCCCTGCTACTTCATGATGTTAACAGGAAAGTTAAACCAGGCATATTTCTCCGGCATACAAATGAACCGATTTCTGTCAGCTGAACCCGTAAAAAAGTGTTGTTGGTTTAAAGGAAACACAACAAAAATTGAAGACTAGTCATAAAAGAAATATGGAAGCAAAGGCAATGATAAAAACCGTTTGCAAAAACATGCTTTACTGAGCTGATCAGATGGTGTTACCACGGTCGGACAGGACCAAGCCCCCAATAGGAGTGACAATGGTTCAAGTCAGCCAAGTCCCCAAATGAAACCGTGGCATTTATGCCGATCAAAAGGCGTGGCAATGGTTCGGGTTCGACCAAGCCCCCAAGTGATTATGTGGCCTTAGGCCGATCAAGAGGCGTGACTGGTTCAGACTTGACCATGTCCCCAAGTGATCTGGTGGCTTTCGCCTATCAAAAGGTGTCGCATTGGTTCGGACACGACCAAGGCCCCAAGTGATATCACAAACCTTTTTTGAAAAGCAAATTTCAAGGGGTAAACCGGAGGCCGCTTTAAAACAGAACCACTCCATGTAACCACACATGATATGAAAGGAAGAGACCCCGCTTTAGCTGAGGCTCCGGTTTTATTATATCAATGATAATATATACACTGCCATAATATGTACATAGATAGAGTCGATGGCTCAAGTGTAGTAAGGCCGAAGATGAGCTATATTCCACGGCCTGTTGGTCTCCTCCTCTGATGTGCGTGAGTCTTTATGCTCTCGAATATCAATCAGATAGTACGACCCGTTGTGCAGATTCTTGCTGACCACGAAAGGTCCCTCCCAAGGTGGGGATAACTTGTGCATATCCGTCTGATCTTGGATGAGCCGAAGCACCAAATCTCCTTCTTGAAAAGTTCTGGTTCTGACCCGGCGACTATGATAGCGACGAAGATCTTGTTGATAAATCGCCAAGCGGGCAGCCGCTATGTCACGCTCCTCATCTAATAGGTCCAAAGCATCTTGCCATGCTATCTCATTGTCCGCTTCAACATAAGCCGCCACACGAGGCGAATCGTGTCGGATATCACTAGGGAGAACCGCCTCTGCTCCGTAGACCATAAAAAACGGTGTGTATCCTATAGATCGGTTGGGCGTAGTGTTGATATTGCATAGCACAGATGGTAGCTCTTCAACCCAACATCCCGGTGTTCTTTGCAATGGAACCATAAGCTGGGGTTTGATGCCTCGCAAGATCTCTTGATTAGCTCGTTCTGCCTCCCCATTGGACTGGGGGTGAGCCACTGATGATACGTCAAGTCTGATGTGCTCACGTTCATAAAATTCCTTCATAGCACCCTTGGATAAATTGGTACCATTGTCAGTAATGATACTGTGTGGAAAGCCAAACCGGAAAATCACCTTTTTAATGAACTGCATCGCTGTAGCTGCATCACACTTGCTGACAGGCTCCGCTTCAACCCACTTGGTAAACTTGTCAACTGCCACCAAAAGGTGGGTTTTCTTATCCTTGGATCTTTTAAAAGGTCCGACCATATCCAGCCCCCATGTTGCAAACGGCCAAGTAATTGGAATCATCCTCAATTCTTGAGCCAGCACATGAGCACGCCTTGAAAATTTCTGACAGACATCACACCGTTTAACCAAGTCCTCCGCATCAGCATGAGCTGTCAAATAGTAAAACCCGTGACGAAACGCCTTAGCCACCAGAGACTTTGAACCGGCGTGGTGACCACAATCCCCTTCATGGATTTCGCGTAAAATTTCACAACCTTCCTCAGGAGAGACGCAGCGTTGAAACGCCCCTGATACACTGCAATGATGCAATTCGCCATTGATAATTGTCATAGATTTGGATCGCCGGACTATCTGCCTGGCTAGAGTCTCATCCTCTAGCAACTCTCCCCGGTTCATGTACGCAAGATAAGGAACTGTCCAATCCGGTATAATATGCAGGGCTGCCACCAATTGAGCCTCCGGATCAGAAATAGCCAAATCTGCTTCACCCGGGAGCTTGACTGACGGGTTGTGCAACACATCGAGAAAGACATTAGGCGGGACCGGTTTACGCTGAGAGCCCAACCGGCTTAAAGCGTCCGTCGCTTCATTTTTTCGACGATCCACGTGCTCCACCTGATAACCCTTGAAGTGACCCACAACAATATCCACCTAACGACGATATGCAGCCATAAGCGGGTCCTTAGAATCCCAAGTGCCAGATACCTGTTGAGCCACGAGGTCCGAGTCACCGAAGCACTTAACCCGACTTAGATTCATCTCTTTAGCCATCCGGAGACCATGGAGCAAAGCTTCATACTCAGCTGCATTATTAGTACAAGGGAACATTAAGCGGAGAACATAACAAAACTTATCACCCCGTGGGGAAGTTAATACGACTCCAGCCCCCGAGCCTTCCAATTGCCTGGATCCATCAAAATGGATAGTCCAATATGTGTGATCCGCCTTTTCCTCTGGTGCTTGCAACTCCGTCCAATCATTGATGAAATCAACAAGTGCTTGAGACTTCACCGCCGTCCGAGGCACGTACTTCAATCCGTGCGGCCCAAGTTCTATGGCCCACTTGGCAATCCGGCCAGTCGCCTCCCGGTTCTGTATGATATCGCCCAAGGGAGCTGAACTGACCACTGTGATGGGGTGCCCTTGGAAATACTGCTTCAACTTCCGGCTTGCCATGAAAACTCCATATACCAGCTTCTGCCAATGCGGATACCTTTGCTTGGATTCAATAAGCACCTCGCTGATATAGTAAACCGGCTGCTGAACAGGATACTCCTTGCCTGCCTCCTTGCATTCTACCACAATAGCCACGCTAACTGCACGAGCATTGGCCGCTACGTATAACAATAACGGCTCCTTGTCGACCGGAGCTGCAAGAACGGGCGGATTGGCTAATTGCCGCTTCAAGTCTTCCAACGCTTCATCAGCAGCTGGACTCCAGATGAATTGATTTGTCTTTCTCAACATCTGGTATAAAGGGATGGCCTTCTCTTCGAGGCGGCTGATAAACCGGCTCAGTGCGGCGATCCGACCCGCCAAACGCTGAACATCGTTGATACACTTCTGTTTAGCCAGGGAGGTGATAGCCGTAATCTTCTCCGGATTAGCCTCAATTCCTCTGTTGGACACAAGAAAGCCCAGTAACTTGCCTGCCGGAACACCAAAGACACATTTGGCAGGGTTAAGCATCATCTTATAAACCCGCAAGTTGTCAAAGGTTTCCTTCAAATCATCAACCAGCGTCTCCTTCTGCCTTGACTTGACTACAATATCATCCACATAGGCGTGCACATTGCGGCCGATCTATTTATGCAGGCAATTCTGTACACACCGTTGATAAGTGGCTTGGGCGCTCTTGAGCCCAAAAGGCATAGATACATAGCAGAAGGCTCCAAAGGGAGTAATAAACGCCGTCTTCTCCTGGTCCTTAACCGCCATTTTGATCTGATGATACCCAGAATACGCATCCAAAAAACTCAAACGCTCACAACCCGCCGTGGCGTCAATAATCTGGTCAATGCGAGGGAGGGCAAAAGGATCCGCTGGACAAGCCTTGTTAAGATCCGTGTAATCCACAAACATACGCCAAGTGCCATTTTTCTTAAGTACCAGCACCAGATTAGCGATCCATTCTGAATGGAACACTTCAATGATAAAACCAGCTGCTAAGAGCCTGGCCACTTCTTCTCCAATAGCTTTGCGCCTTTCTTCGTTAAACCGGTGGAGAAACTGTTTTACCGGTTTATACTTGGGATCAACATTAACAGTGTGCTCAGCGAGTTCCCTCGGTACACCTGGCATGTCAGAAGGCTTCCATGCAAAAATGTCCTGATTCTCACGGATGAACTCGATGAGCGCGCTTTCCTATTTAGGGTCCAAGTTGGCACTGACAGTGAACTGCTTGGACGAATCTTCGGGCACGAACTCAACAAGCTTGGTCTCAGCCGCCGATTTGAACTTCAGATCTAAATCATGCTCCATAGTCGGCCTCTTCAAAGGGGTCATGTCCGCCGGATCAACATTGTCCCTATAATATTTCAACTCCTCCGTGGCACAAACCGACTCTGCATAGGCCGCATCACCTTCCTCACATTCCAAAGCAATCTTGCGGCTCCCATGAACCGTTATTGCCCTTTGTAACCCGGCATCTTGAGCTGCAAATAGATATAACAAGGCCGTGCCATGAATTTGGCATAAGCCGGCCGCCCAAACAAGGCATGATACGGGCTCCAAATTTTCACTACCTCAAAGGTTAGTGTTTCAGATCGGGAATCATGCTCGTCCCCAAAAGCCACCTCCAAGGCTATCTTACCAATAGGATACGCTGATTTGCCAGGCACCATACCATGGAACACCGTATTAGACGGTCTGAGATCCTTGTCTGTTAGCCCCATGCGACGGAATGTCTCATAGTACAGGATGTTAATACTGCTCCCTCCATCCATGAGTACCTTGGTGAATTTATAACCTCCCACCTGAGGGTCTACCACTAATGCCAACTGGCCCGGATTGTCAACCCGGGGGGTGATCCTCCCTGCTCCACACGATAGGCTGCTCCGACCAGCGTAAATAACGCGGTACGGCCAGTTCAACAGAGTTCACTGCTCGCTTGTGAAGTTTCCGGTCACGCTTATCCAAGCTAGTTGTGAAAACATGATACTGCCCATTGTTCAACTGTTTTGGCTGGCTCTGATAACTCGACCACTGCTGCTGCTGCTGTTGGTTGTAACCCCCTTGACTGCTCTGATTATCCTGGTTATTATTACCGCCCTGATTGAAACCTGAACCGGAAGCTCCATCATGACCCGGCCCATGGAAACTGGATCCTAAGCCACCACCTGACCCACGGTCATACCGGAAGGCATTAGAGTTTTTAAATTCCTGCATAATGTAACAATCCTTCCAAAGGTGGTTAGCCGGCGCCTCCTTCGTCCCGTGTTTTGGGCAAGGCTGATTCAGCAAATAGTTTAAGCGATCCGGGTTAGGGTTTGGAGCCCCATTACGATTTGCCGCTTTACCTCTGCGCCGCTGACCCTTATCCTGCGCATTAGTGTTAGCCACAAAGTCCATGCTGCCATCCGCTTTACGCTTGCCTCCATTTCCATGGCCCGCCGGTTTGTATTGATGCCCCTTAGAGTTGCTATTCTTTTTTCCCTTCCCTGCTTCGTCATCGTCAGTCTCAGGATCCTTGGTACTATCAGAATCAGCATACTTTACTAAAGCGGCCATGAGAGTTCCCATGTCATTACAGAACCGCTTCATACGCCCCAACTTCAACTTTAGAGGCTTAAACCGGCAGTTGCCCTCCAGGGTTAAGATCGCAGAGTCAGCATTGATCCTGTCAGACGAGTGCAAGACTTCAGAAACGCGGCGTACCCAATGGGTTGTTGACTCTCCGTCCTCCTGAACACAAGCCGCCAAGTCTACTATGGACTTAGGCTGCTTACACGTATCTTTGAAATTCTGGATAAACCGGGTCCGCAACTGGGCCCATGAACTGATAGAATTAGGCGGCAGGCTCTTCAACCAAGTACGGGCTGTGCCTTCAAGCATCATGGTGAAGTACTTTGCACACGCGGTCTCATCCACATCCAGCATCTCCATTGCCATCTCATAACTCTCTACCCACGCTTCTGGAGATAAATCAGCGGTGTAATTTGGCACCTTGCGCGGTCCCTTGAAGTCCTTGGGCAGGCGTACATTGCGTAAAGCGGGGACTAAACAGGGCACTCCCAAGCTAGATGCGACCCCTGGCCCGGCAGAGGTGGTAGGACGAACCGGTGTAAGCTGATCCGCCTCGTTCTGTGCTGCTAACTCGGCCTCCCTTCGTGCCCGGGCCCGGTCCACTACATCCTAAGCATCGTGAACACCACCGGCCGGGTTATTGCCACGGGCCGCTTCACGGCCCCGCGCATTGCTTGATATGGCCGGTTCATCCAGGCACCTACTATAGCTCTGGCTTGGACGAGGTGTGGAATGAATCCGATCGCGGCTGTATGTATATGTCTCCTGTTGAATCAAAGTGGTCCGGAGAAGTTCCTTAACCCGGCGCGTCTCTATTGCTTGTGTAGAGTCTCCTTCGACCGGGATAGCTTCTAATCGCGCAGCAGCTGCGACAAGATTGTCCATAGGATTAGAATAATGACCCGGAGGTGTCTGGACCGGCGGAGGAATCACAATGTTCTGCCAAGGAGGTTCCATCAGGCGGGGTTGGACCGTCGCTCCTGGCCCTGGTGCCTCGACCCGGTTTACCTCCAGGTGCCCCGGCGGATTACTGGTTCCAGCTCCCGGAGTGTGAAAGAGATTTCGAGGGTCGAACCCTAACGGCAGGCGTGATCTGTGCTTCCGCTTCAAGACCTCCTGTGATGCGTTCTGGTCGAGCATGAGCTTATAGGCCTGGGCGTCCAAAGCGGCCCGCTCTGCAGCCATCCTGTCCTTCTCTGCTGCCAGGTCGGCTTTGGCCTGTATGATCTGCTCTCTCACCTTTGCAATCTCCGCATCATGGGCCTCCTGATCCGCCGGATTGGCCTCTGCCATAAGTACCGCTAGTGCGTCAAACAGGTCAGACAGAACTTGAACCGGCGGGGGCACAAGGCCTCCTGCCCTTGCTGCCGCTGCCGCTGCTGATCCGGAGAGCATTGCTGCTGCAGTCGAAGAGTGATTCGCCGCCTGCGTGCCGGCCATGAATATTCCAACCCGGTTGATCTGATCTGGGGGGTCCGGAACACTGTCGCCATCGGAACAGCCCCTAATCTGGTCGTCTTGCAACTGGTACAATGATTCGGTCTCTCCGGTTGAGGACTCGTCGCCGGAATAGACAACGGTCTCGCCACCGTATTCTGACTCGTCCTCATCCTCTCCTCCGTGGATGACTCCCATGAAGGCACACCTCACGGCCGGTTTAACCTGGGTAGATCTCGCACGCTGAGCCATCTCGACGAGGTCGGTGCGGATGTCCGGCTCAGGCCCAGGCTCACCAATCTTGCCGATAAAAACGTGTATGCCACCAAAGGGGACCCGGTACCCGTACTCGATCGAGCCGGCTTCGGGACCCCATCCTGCATCGTCGATGTAGAGCTTGCCGCGACGACTCTTGGTCATCCGGCCCACAGCATAGCCTTCGAGTCCTTTGAGCTTGCCCTCCAAGATCATCAAACCGTCGTGCGATAGCCCCACGGTGGGCGCCAACTGTCGTGGATTTGTCACGGCAGATGTCCTTGTGAAAGGACTTACTCGTGGAGCCATCGCTACGGGTTAACTTGAAGGGGTTAAAGCGGACACAAAGACACAAGGGTTTATACTAGTTCGGCCCCTTCGATGAAGGTAAAAGCCTACGTCTAGTTGTGATGGAATTGATGTGGTTTCGATGGCTAGGGAGCAAACAAGCTTCGCCTAGGCTCGAGTTGTTGTTGTCTGTCCTTGAACCGCCGCCGGGTCGTCCCCTTATATACACGGGTGACGCCCGTCGGTCCATAGAGTCCCACACCGGTTCATACTCGTATCCCGGTTGGTCTCTCTCTATTCCTAACTTACAATGCAAGTTTACATATCAAGCCGGTTTACGGCTACAGGTTCTAAACCGACTACAGGCCTTGGGCCTTCATCTGCTTAATCACCTTTAAACTACTAATGAAGCTAACCCGGCCCAGGTAGGCCGGTTCATGCCCAGTGGTAATATCCCCAACAGGCGCCAAGCGCGACCCCGTCCCACCTAACATCTTTCTGGAAAGGCTTTTTAAGCCATCAGTGGTTTGGCAAGGGGAGAGCGGCACTACAAATCCAGACCCGAATACAACCCCAGAATCCGAACACACCAACATCATCGGGGGCTCAGCCACTGAAATTACACCATCGGCCCATATCATCATGGCGGTCATCGCCCCATGGACCGAACCCTTCTTGGCCTACCTTAATAGGCGAGAGCTTCCTCAGGACCAGAATGAGGCACGCTGCATTGTGCGGCGCTTTACAAAGATGTATCTCTGAGGAGGAAGGGCGGCATCTCTTGGCTGAAATTCATGCTGGTCTCGGCGGTCATCACACCGCGGCTCGGGCCCTCATAAGCAAGGTCTTCCGTACAGGCTTCTATTGGCCAACGGCCCGAGCAGACGCACAGGACCTCGTCCAACATTGCGTCAGATGCCAGCTTTTCGCCAATCAAAGCCATATGCCACCCACCGCTCTACAAACAATCCCCATCACATGGCCTTTTGCAGTCTGGGGGCTTGATATGGTCGGACCCCTTAAAGGAGGAAGCCACAAGAAAAAATACCTGTTGGTCTTGGTGGATAAATTCACTAAGTGGATAGAGGCCAAACTAGTCAAAACAGCCGAAGCCGGGCCAGTGATAGATTTTATATCTGGTGTTGTGCACCGTTATGGTGTTCCACACAACATTATCACTGACAATGGCTCCAATTTCATAGCCGATGAGGTGAAAGCTTGGTGTGCTAATCTGGGCATCAAGCTCGATTACGCCTCCCTTTACCACCCACAAACCAATGGTCAAGTTGAACGAGCTAATGGTCGTATTATGAGCGGCATCAAACCCGGATTAGTGCGGTCTTTGAAAGAATCAGACAAGCACTGGGTGGAGGAGCTAGAATCCGTACTTTGGGGGCTGCGGACCACGCCCAATCGTTCTACCAGATATACACCTTTCTTCATGGTGTATGGCGCAGAGGCTGTGTTACCCTGCGACATTATTCATGACTCACCTCGAGTGCGCATGTATGAAGAGAGAGAGAGGCCGAGCTGGATCGGCGGGATAGCTTAGATGCCTTGGAGGAGGAGCATGACGTTGCTAAAGCTCGGTCCGCATTCTATCAACAACAGGCTCGCAGATATCAAAGCCGAGAGGTACGGGCCAAGACTTACAACATTGGCGAACTCGTTCTACGCTTGCCGGAGAAGAAAAATGACAAACTCAAGCCCAAGTGGGAGGGTCCCTTCATCATCGACGAAGTTCTCACCGGAGGAGCGTACCACCTGCGTGATGCATCAGACAACCGCCTGGAGCCAAACCCATGGAACGCGGCCCGATTCTGAAGATTCTATGCCTAGCGTCGGACTCTTCGTTCGTCTCCTTTTTTTCCTTTCTCCTCCCTTTATTTATTTCTTCCTCTCTTTTCTTTTTTATTTCCTACACTGTAAAGCTCTTGCACGGTTAAACCGTACACCTAGAACGCATACAATTATTAATATATATATATATATATATATATATATATGTCAATTATACCTGGGGGCTTCTTGCACAGAAGCTTATTACTATTATTTTCCGAGCATCAAGATCACCACATATGTGTATTTTCCACATATGTACCTTTTCTTTGCCATTATATGCATCGATATGACTTAAGTTTTGGCCAAGCTGGTTGCCTGACTCCTATGCTTATGGCCTACGTTCCCGTTAGTTCGGCTAAGGCATAAAGGGAGCACCTCTGCGATTGTTACTGTCGGGTCATCCGGATGTGTACCTCAGACTGGGTGAAGCCGAAAGCTAGCGTTATTAAGGGAATATTCGGTCGGTGGACTAAAGATGTTGTTTACTCGTCGCATTATGAACCCCCATATGTTATGTATGTTGTGGTTTTTTCAAACACAGTTCGGACATGCACTTTGATGCATGCTTACCCAGGGAAAGGAACCCTTAACGGAACTATTCTCTCTGGAAGATGTTTCTTACGATTAAAATGTAATATAACATAACTAGCCAGATACTTGTCTGTTCAAGCAACTATGACCCCTACGCCTGGTTTCCACGCATACCCTGGTTTATATTGCCGAGCGGGTATTCGGAAGCACTCCGCAACTTAGGGTACAGAGGTTGAAGCGAAAAGGTCTGCCATGACAAGTGTTTTTTACATTTCAGCTAGAAGACATAATCTGTCACATGAAGTACATAATCACTTAGACTCAAACACTTCTTCTTCTATGCCATCTAACAAGATGTCTAGCCTACAATCCTGCTGGGAATACTTGGTGGCTACTTGAACCTGGCCATATACCAGACTAACAGGAATTTCTTACCCATTTGACCCTACAGGTCCGACCCGAGCCATGTGGTTTGGGTCGAGCTTGGTATGCCGAGTTTTCACCATCGTCCAGGCTTCTCGCGACCCTCTCGACAGGCCGATATCTTCCATAATCGGAAGCGCCATCGCGCTCCCTGGAATAGTTGTACAAGCCCCTCCATACTTCCTGGAGGAGAGTCGGATGGCCATAAGGCCTTGGCCACACCTCGCATCGCCTGCCGAGCTCTCTCGTGCAGTTGTGACAGCTCTTGTAGTAGATCGCTCGACGATCCGGACACCTCCTCTTCGGGACGGCCCGTCAATATGCCTACAGACATAATTCTGTTAGTTCCTTCACTTGCCAAACTATAAAAGAGGTAAGTCCAAACACATGCCAAATATGCCGCCTTTCAGCTTCTTATTTTCCTTCATGGAGTCAGCTAGCTGGGCTTGCACATCTTTAAGCTCTTCACCAAGCTTGGTGTTGGCATCTTGGAGTTTGTTCTTATCCGCCCTGACCTGTGTCAGGATAGGTTCGCCCGCGGCCAGTTGCCCTTGAGCTCCTGAACCTCACACTTGTGCGACATTCAGTGCTTCTGTTATAAGAAGTTACGCTTGTATTTATAATCCTGGTCTATGATTATGTTTTCTCGATAGAGGGGAACATTACCAGATGTTGCCTCCTTGGATTTCTCCAGTTTGGCGGTAGCTTTCGTCAGCTGAGCCTGGCACTTTTCCAGCTCTTGAGACAACAGATTGTTCTTCTCTGTGAGCACCTGGTCATATAACGATCCTTAAATCAGTTGTACCAATTGTTTCAAGTCTCGGGGCTACTGGTATATGATTACCAGTTTTGTACAAATGTGTACTTACCCGTATATCTTTAAAATACTGGTATGTGGCTCTGGCAAGCCCATCTTGAGCAGCTCGGATGTAAGCATCACCCGAGTTGAAGGCGTTGAAGGCCTCTTCTGATAATCCAGGGTCTCGAAGAATGGCCCTCTGGCGCCGATGATTCATGGCGCTTTCCACTTCGGAGTTTGTGGCGGATACTTTATCCCACTCCTCCGCAGAGGGACAATACGGTGTCGCTTTAGTGTTAGCCTCAGGCCTTGCGACAGGGTCCGAAATCCGGCTCATAGAGGCACGACCGGCAGAATCCCCGGACATAGTCCGGTGAATATTTTTCCTGATAAGACACAACGGATATTGTCATACTTTAAATGTGATGGCTATAGAGTATACTTAAAACAACCTTACCTCTTTGCTAAAGGTGCGGCCATATTTCTATTGGCCTTCCTCTTCGGAAGTCTGCCCATCGTAGGCGCCGCCTTCTTGCGCGCTGACCGCCTCCCCTTCACAGCATAATATAGTGCGATGGGTAAGGCAGAAAGAGAGAATTTCATGAAAGGACAAGTCTCCTTATTACTTACATGCGTCGCAGGGAGAAGGCGGGATAGTCGGCAATGATGGCCACTTCGGTGCCATCATAGCTCGCCTGGGAAAAAAACCCTTCCCCGCGCTCCATGAATATGTTCGGATCCTCTTCGAATCCGGGGTCGAGAGCCCGGTTGTGGTCCTCTGGCAATGGTGCGGGGCTGTGGATCTCCCTGGTGACCTTTCGCCATTCCTGTTATAAATGATGGATTAATGTTTATGAAAGAGGATTCAGGGAGTTGATGGAGTAGAGTAGTGGGACGAAAACTCACCCAGCTGGGAGGATTGTACATGGAAAAACCCATCCCTGGGCTTAATGTGGATGAACTCCTCCTCCTCCCCTTCATATAATCCAGACAGTATTTTCGCCAAAGCGGCGTGAGTGTCCGGACCCTTCTGAACATAGCGGGTGGCATCGTCTTCTCCACTGAAGTGCCACATGGGGCGCCCTCGGTATTGGAGTGGTTGAACCCCTCGCATTATAGATATCGCCATAACCTCGACTATTGACAATACGGATTGGGCAAGCGTCTTTATTTTGCTCATCAGTTGGTAAACTTGTTGGGGAACGTAGTAATTTCAAAAAATTTCCTACGTGCACGCAAGATCATGGTGATGGCATAGCAACGAGAGGGGAGAGTGTCCGTCCACGTACCCTCGTAGGCCGTAAGCGGAAGCGTTATGACAATGCGGTTGATGTAGTCGTACGTCTTCACGATCCGACCGGTCCAAGCACCGAACGTACGGCACCTTCGAGTTCAGCACACGTTCAGCTCGATGACGATCCCCGGGCTCCAATCCAGCAAAGCTTCGGGGATGAGTTCCGTCAGACGACGGCGTGGTGACGATGATGATGCTCTACCGGCGCAGGGCTTCGCCTAAACTCCGCGACGATATGACCGAGGTGGAATATGGTGGAGGGGGGCACCGCACACGGCTACGGAACGATCCGTAGATCAACTTGTGTGTTATGGGGTGCCCCCCTGCCCCCGTATATAAAGGAGGGAGGGGGAGGTGCGGCCGGCCCCCTTGGGGTGCGCCTGGAGGAGTCCTACTCCCACCGGGAGTAGGACTCCCCCCTCTTGCCTTGGTGGAGAAGGAAAGGGGGGAGGGGAAAGAGGAAAGGGGGGCGCCGCCCCCCCCTTCCTTGTCCTATTCGGACTAGGGGGGGAGGGGGCGCGCGGCCTGCCCTGGCCGGCCCTCCTCTTCTCCCTCATGGCCCACTAAGGCCCATTAACCCCCGGGAGGGTTCCGGTAACCCCCCGGTGTTCCGGTAAAATCCCGATTTCACCCGGAACCTTTCCGATGTCCAAAAATAGGCTTCCAATATATCAATCTTTATGTCTCGACCATTTCGAGACTCCTCGTCATGTACGTGATCACATCCGGGACTCCGAACAAACTTCGGTACATCAAAACTTATAAACTCATAATAAAACGGTCATCGTAACGTTAAGCGTGCGGACCCTACGGGTTCGAGAACTATGTAGACATGACCTAGAACCATTCTCGGTCAATAACCAATAGCGGGACCTGGATGCCCATATTGGTTCCTACATATTCTACGAAGATCTTTATCGGTCAAACCGCATAACAACATACGTTGTTCCCTTTGTCATCGGTATGTTACTTGCCCGAGATTTGATCGTCGGTATCCAATACCTAGTTCAATCTCGTTACCGGCAAGTCTCTTTACTCGTTCCGTAATGCATCATCCCGTAACCAACTCATTTGGTCACATTGCTTGCAAGGCTTATAATGATGTGCATTACCGAGAGGGCCCAGAGATACCTCTCCGACAATCGGAGTGACAAAACCTAATCTCGAAATACGCCAACTCAACATGTACCTTCGGAGACACCTGTAGTACTCCTTTATAATCACCTAGTTACGTTGTGACGTTTGGTAGTACCCAAAGTGTTCCTCCGGTAAACGGGAGTTGCATATTTCTCATAGTTACAGGAACATGTATAAGTCATGAAGAAAGCAATAGCAGTATACTAAACGATCAAGTGCTAGGCTAACGGAATGGGTCATGTCAATCACATCATTCTTCTAATGATGTGATCCCATTAATCAAATGACAACACATGTCTATGGTTAGGAAACATAACCATCTTTGATTAATGAGCTAGTCAAGTAGAGGCATACTAGTGACTATATGTTTGTCTATGTATGCACACATGTATCATGTTTCCGGTTAATACAATTCTAGCATGAATAATAAACATTTATCATGATATGAGGAAATAAATAATAACTTTATTATTGCCTCTAGGGCATATTTCCTTCAGTCTCCCACTTGCACTAGAGTCGATAATCTAGATTACATAGAAATGATTCTAACACCCATGGAGTCTTGGTGTTGATCATGTTTTGCTCGTGAGAGAGGCTTAGTCAACGGGTCTGCAACATTCAGATCCGTATGTATTTTGCAAATCTCTATGTCTCCCACTTGGACTTGGTCCCGAATGGAATTGAAGTGTCTCTTGATGTGCTTGGTCCTCTTGTGAAATCTGGATTCCTTTGCCAAAGCAATTGCACCAGTATTGTCACAGAAGATCTTCATTGGTCCCGATGCACTAGGTATGACACCTAGATCGGTAATGAACTCCTTCATCCAGACTCCTTCATTTGCTGCTTCAGAAGCAGCTATGTACTCCGCTTCACATGTAGATCCCGCCACGACGCTTTGTTTAGAACTGCACCAACTTACAGCTCCACTGTTTAATAAAAACACGTATCCGGTTTGCGATTTAGAATCGTCCGGATCAGTGTCAAAGCTTGCATCAACGTAACCATTTACGACTAGCTCTTTGTCACCTCCATATACGAGAAACATATCCTTAGTCCTTTTCAGGTATTTCAAGATGTTCTTGACCGCTGTCCAGTAATCCACTCCTGGATTACTTTGGTACCTTCCTGCCAAGCTTATTGCTAAGCATACGTCAGGTCTAGTACACAGCATTGCATACATGATAGAGCCTATGGCTGAAGCATAGGGAACATCTTTCATTTTCTCTCTATCTTCTGCTGTGGTCGGGCATTGAGTTTGACTCAACTTCACACCTTGTAGCACAGGCAAGAAACCTTTCTTTGCCTGATCCATTTTGAACTTTTTCAAAATTTTGTCAAGGTATGTGCTTTGTGAAAGTCCTATTAAGCGTCTTGATCTATCTCTATAGATCTTGATGCCCAATATGTAAGCAGCTTCACCGAGGTCTTTCATTGAAAAACTTTTATTCAAGTATCCCTTTATGCTATCCAGAAATTCTATATCATTTCCAATTAATAATATGTCATCTACATATAAAATCAGAAATGCTACAGAGCTCCCACTCACTTTCTTGTAAATACAGGCTTCTCCAAAAGTCTGTATAAAACCATATGCTTTGATCACACTATCAAAACGTTTATTCCAACTCCGAGATGCTTGCACCAGTCCATAAATGGATCGCTGGAGCTTGCACACTTTGTTAGCACCTTTTGGATCAACAAAACCTTCTGGTTGCATCATATACAACTCTTCTTCTAGAAATCCATTCAAGAATGCAGTTTTGACATCCATTTGCCAAATTTCATAATCATGAAATGCAGCAATAGCTAACATGATTCGGACAGACTTAAGCATCGCTACGGGTGAGAAAGTCTCATCGTAGTCAACCCCTTGAACTTGTCGAAAACCTTTCACAACAAGTCGAGCTTTATAGACAGTTATATTACCATCAGCGTCAGTCTTCTTCTTAAAGATCCATTTATTCTCAATGGCTTGCCGATCATCGGGCAAGTCAACCAAAGTCCATACTTTGTTTTCGTACATGGATCCCATCTCAGATTTCATGGCCTCTAGCCACTTTGCGGAATCTGTGCTCATCATCGCTTCCTCATAGTTCGTAGGTTCATCATGGTCAAGTAACATGACTTCCAGAATAGGTTTACCGTACCACTCTGGTGCGGATCTTACTCTGGTAGACCTACGAGGTTCAGTAGAAACTTGATCTGAAGTTTCATGATCAATATCATCAGCTTCCTCACTAGTTGGTGTAGTTGTCACAGGAACCGGTTCTTGTGATGAACTACTTTCCAACAAGGGAGTAGATACAGTTATCTCATCAAGTTCTACTTTCCTCCCACTCACTTCTTTCGAGAGAAACTCCTTCTCTAGAAAGGATCCGATTTTAGCAACGAAAATCTTGCCCTCAGATCTGTGATAGAAGGTGTACCCAGTAGTCTCTTTTGGGTATCCTATGAAGACATATTTCTCCGATTTGGGTTCGAGCTTATCTGGTTGAAGTTTCTTCACATAAGCATCGCAGCCCCAAACTTTAAGAAACGACAACTTTGGTTTCTTGCCAAACCACAGTTCATAAGGTGTTGTCTCAACGGATTTTGATGGTGCCCTATTTAACGTGAATGCGGCCGTCTCTAAAGCATAACCCCAAAACGATAGCGGTAAATCAGTAAGAGACATCATAGATCGCACCATATCTAGTAAAGTACGATTATGACGTTCGGACACACCATTTCGTTATGGTGTTCCGGGTGGCGTGAGTTGCGAAACTATTCCGCATTGTTTCAAGTGTAGACCAAACTCGTAACTCAAATATTCTCCTCCACGATCAGATCGTAGAAACTTTATTTTCTTGTTACGATGATTTTCCACTTCACTCTGAAATTCTTTGAACTTTTCAAATGTTTCAGACTTGTGTTTCATTAAGTAGATATACCCATATCTGCTCAAATCATCTGTGAAGGTGAGAAAATAACGATACCCGCCGCGAGCCTCAACATTCATTGGACCACAAACATCAGTATGTATGATCTCCAACAAATCAGTTGCTCGCTCCATAGTTCCGGAGAACGGCGTTTTAGTCATCTTGCCCATGAGGCACGGTTCGCAAGTACCAAGTGATTCATAATCAAGTGATTCCAAAAGCCCATCAGTATGGAGTTTCTTCATGCGCTTTACACCGATATGACATAAACGGCAGTGCCACAAATAAGTTGCACTATCGTTATCAACTCTGCATCTTTTGGTTTCAACACTATGAATATGTGTATCACTACTATCGAGATTCAATAAAAATAGACCACTCTTCAAGGGTGCATGACCATAAAAGATATTACTCATATAAATAGAACAACCATTATTCTCTGATTTAAATGAATAACCGTCTCGCATCAAACAAGATCCAGATATAATGTTCATGCTCAACGCTGGCACCAAATAACAATTATTTAGGTCTAAAACTAATCCCGATGGTAGATGTAGAGGTAGCGTGCCGACCGCGATCACATCGACTTTGGAACCATTTCCCACGCGCATCGTCACCTCGTCCTTAGCCAATATTCACTTAATTCGTAGTCCCTGTTTCGAGTTGCAAATATTAGCAATAGAACCAGTATCAAATACCAAGGTGCTACTGCGAGCATTAGTAAGGTACACATCAATAACATGTATATCACATATACCTTTGTTCACTTTGCCATCCTTCTTATCCGCCAAATACTTGGGGCAGTTTCGCTTCCAGTGTCCAGTCTGCTTGCAGTAGAAGCACTCAGTTTCAGGCTTAGGTCCAGACTTGGGTTTCTTCTCTTGAGCAGCAACTTGCTTGCTGTTCTTTTTAAAATTCCCCTTCTTCTTCCCTTTGCCCTTTTTCTTGAAACTGGTGGTCTTGTTAACCATCAACACTTGATGCTCCTTTTTGATTTCTACCTCCGCAGCTTTTAGCATTGCGAAGAGCTCGGGAATAGTTTTGTTCATCCCTTGCATATTATAGTTCATCACGAAGCTCTTGTAGCTTGGTGGCAGTGATTGGAGAATTCTGTCAATGACACTATCATCAGGAAGATTCCCAGTTGAATCAAGTGATTATTATACCCAGACATTTTGAGTATGTGTTCACTGACAGAACTATTCTCCTCCATCTTGCAGCTATAGAACTTATTGGAGACTTCATATCTCTCAATCCGGGCATTTGCTTGAAATATTAACTTCAACTCCTGAAACATCTCATATGCTCCATGACGTTCAAAACATCGTTGAAGACCCGGTTCTAAGCCGTAAAGCATGGCACACTGAACTATCGAGTAGTCATCAGCTTTGCTCTGCCAGACGTTCTTAACGTCGTCAGTTGCATCAGCAGCAGGCCTGGCACCCAGCGGTGCTTCCAGGACGTAACTTTTCTGTGCAGCAATGAGGATAATCCTCAGGTTACGGACCCAGTCCGTGTAATTGCTACCATCATCTTTCAACTTTGCTTTCTCAAGGAACGCATTAAAATTTAACGGAACAACAGCACGAGCCATCTATCTACAAACAAACATAGACAAGCAAAATACTATCAGGTACTAAGTTCATGATAAATTTAAGTTCAATTAATCATATTACTTAAGAACTCCCACTTAGACAGACATCTCTCTAGTCATCTAAGTGATCACGTGATCCAAATCAACTAAACCATGTCCGATCATCACGTGAAATGGAGTAGTTTCAATGGTGAACATCACTATGTTGATCATATCTACTATATGATTCACGTTCGACCTTTCGGTCTCCGTGTTCCGAGGCCATATCTGTATATGCTAGGCTCGTCAAGTATGACCTGAGTATTCCGCGTGTGCAACTGTTTTGCACCCGTTGTATTTGAACGTAGAACCTATCACACCCGATCATCACGTGGTGTCTCAGCACGAAGAACTTTCGCAACGGTGCATACTCAGGGAGAACACTTCTTGATTATTAAGTGAGAGATCATCTTAAAATGCTACCGTCAATCAAAGCAAGATAAGATGCATAAAAGGATAAACATCACATGCAATCAATATAAGTGATATGATATGGCCATCATCATCTTGTGCTTGTGATCTCCATCTTCGAAGCACCGTCGTGATCACCATCGTCACCGGCGCGACACCTTGATCTCCATCGTAGCATCGTTGTCGTTACGCCATCTATTGCTTCTACGACTATCGCTACCGCTTAGTGATAAAGTAAAGCAATTACAGGGTGTTTGCATTTCATACAATAAAGCGACAACCATATGGCTCCTGCCAGTTGCCGATAACTTTGGTTACAAAACATGATCATCTCATACAATAAAATATAGCATCACATCTTGACCATATCACATCACAACATGCCCTGCAAAAACAAGTTAGACGTCCTCTACTTTGTTGTTGCAATTTTTACGTGGCTGCTACGGGCTTAGCAAGAACCGTTCTTACCTACGCATCAAAACCACAACGATAGTTTGTCAAGTTGGTGTTGTTTTAACCTTCGCAAGGACCGGGCGTAGCCACACTCGGTTCAACTAAAGTGAGAGAGACAGACACCCGCCGGTCACCTTTAAGCAACAAGTGCTCGTAGCGGTGAAACCAGTCTCGCGTAAGCGTACGCGTAATATCGGTCCGGGCCGCTTCATCTCACAATGCCGCTGAACCAAAGTATGACATGCTGGTAAGCAGTATGACTTATATCGCCCACAACTCACTTGTGTTCTACTCGTGCATATAACATCAACGCATAAAACCTAGGCTCGGATGCCACTGTTGGGGAACGTAGTAATTTCAAAAAATTTCCTACGTACACGCAAGATCATGGTGATGGCATAGCAACGAGAGGGGAGAGTGTCCATCCACGTACCCTCATAGACCATAAGCGGAAGCGTTATGACAATGCGGTTGATGTAGTCGTACGTCTTCATGATCCGACCGATCCAAGCACCGAACGTACGGCACCTCCGAGTTCAGCACACGTTCAGCTCGATGACGATCCCCAGGCTCCGATCCAGCAAAGCTTCGGGGATGAGTTCCGTCAGCACGACGGCGTGGTAACGATGATGATGCTCTACCGGCGCAGGGCTTCGCCTAAACTCCGCGACGATATGACCGAGGTGGAATATGGTGGAGGGGGGCACCGCACACGGCTAAGGAACGATCCGTAGATTAACTTGTGTGTTATGGGGTGCCCCCCTGCCCCCGTATATAAAGGAGGGAGGGGGAGGTGCGGCCGGCCCCCTTGGGGTGCGCCTGGAGGAGTCCTACTCCCACCGGGAGTAGGACTCCCCCCTCTTGCCTTGGTGGAGAAGGAAAGGGGGGAGGGGAAAGAGGAAAGGGGGGCGCCGCCCCCTTCCGTGTCCTATTCGGACTAGGGGGGAGGGGGCGCGCGGCCTGCCCTGGCCGGCCCTCCTCTTCTCCCTCATGGCCCACTAAGGCCCATTAACCCCCGGGAGGGTTCCGGTAACCCCCCGGTGTTCCGGTAAAATCCCGGTTTCACACGGAACCTTTCCGATGTCCAAACATAGGCTTCCAATATATCAATCTTTATGTCTCGACCATTTCGAGACTCCTCGTAATGTCCGTGATCACATCCGGGACTCCGAACAAACTTCGGTACATCAAAACTTATAAACTCATAATAAAACTGTCATCGTAACGTTAAGCGTGCGGACCCTATGGGTTCGAGAACTATGTAGACATGACCTAGAACCATTCTCGGTCAATAACCAATAGCGGGACCTGGATGCCCATATTGGTTCCTACATATTCTACGAAGATCTTTATCGGTCAAACCGCATAACAACATACGTTGTTCCCTTTGTCATCGGTATGTTACTTGCCCGAGATTTGATCGTCGGTATCCAATACCTAGTTCAATCTCGTTACTGGCAAGTCTCTTTACTCGTTCCGTAATGCATCATCCCATAACCAACTCATTTGGTCACATTGCTTGCAAGGCTTATAATGATGTGCATTACCAAGAGGGCCCAGAGATACCTCTCCGACAATCGGAGTGACAAAACCTAATCTCGAAATACGCCAACTCAACATGTACCTTCGGAGACACCTGTAGTACTCCTTTATAATCACCCAGTTACGTTGTGACGTTTGGTAGTACCCAAAGTGTTCCTCCGGTAAATGGGAGTTGCATATTTCTCATAGTTACAGGAACATGTATAAGTCATGAAGAAAGCAATAGCAGTATACTAAACGATCAAGTGCTAGGCTAACGGAATGGGTCATGTCAATCACATCATTCTTCTAATGATGTGATCCCATTAATCAAATGACAACACATGTCTATGGTTAGGAAACATAACCATCTTTGATTAATGAGCTAGTCAAGTAGAGGCATACTAGTGACTATATGTTTGTCTATGTATTCACACATGTATCATGTTTCCGGTTAATACAATTCTAGCATGAATAATAAACATTTATCATGATATGAGGAAATAAATAATAACTTTATTATTGCCTCTAGGGCATATTTCCTTCAAAACTTCCATGCTATCTTCCTCCCTGGGGTTCCGAGGACGCCAACTGAGGCGCTTCTTCAAGGGAGTAATTGAATATTCAGGAAGACCCCTCCGGATTGGGTCAGGAAGGGATACGTCTTCAATATAAAACCATTTGGAAGGCCATTCTTCGGATGCCTTCTTCGGCGTACCGGATAAGTATCCGATCCCAGCGATGCGTCATATCTCGGCTCCGCCCACTTGGAATATTGATCCCTCTTGATTACAAGGGACTAGGTAGAACAGCTTCTTCCATAGCTCGAAATGAGCCTCGCAGCCCAGAAATAGCTCGCAAAGAGCAACATAACCCGCGATGTGCAGGATGGAGGCAGGTGTGAAGTTGTGCAGTTGGAGACCATAGTGCTCCAGAAGCCCTCGGAGAAACGGATGGATTGGAAATCTGACGCCTCTCAGCAAATAGGGAACAAAGCATA
>NC_041389.1:594987009-594989589 GCF_002162155.2 Triticum dicoccoides | reverse complement strand
CAGTTGGCCGTGCGATAAGGAACACTTCTCCCAGTCCCCTTGCTTGGGGCCGCGAGGGCGGGAGGAAGAGCTGGAAGCGTTAGCCATGCTGGGGTGGTTTTTTGGCGAGCAAGCTTTGAGGATTCCTCGTTTGGGGGAGATGGTGCGGATCAGATATGAAGATCCTCGTCTCTTTAATAGAAAATTCTTTCATACGGTCAGGGTGGTAAACGCAAAAATGCTCCGACCTCTTGTATTCGCTCGACGCGTGGAAGCTGAAGTCATGAAGGTGCAGAAGTCGATGAGCGAGTCATTAAATGAAGGGCCGAACACTGTTATTTGAGTCAAGTACTTTGAAGTATTCGGAGAAGGAACCCGCCTTGCAATGCCGAAGACAATCTGCGCGTCGGACTCATCGTCATTGAAGCCTGCTTCAGGGGCTACTGAGGGAGTCCTGGATTCGGGGGTCCTCGGAGAGCCGGACTATATACTTTGGCCGGACTGTAGGACTATGAAGACATAAGATAGAAGACTTCGTCCCGTGTCCGGATGGGACTCTCCTTTACGTGGAAGGCAAGCTTGGCGATGCGGATATGTAGATTCCTTTCTCTGTAACCGGCTTTGTGTAACCCTAGCCCCCTCCGATGTCTATATAAGCCGGAGGGTTTAGTCCGTAGGACGACGATCATAATCTCATAGGCTAGACTTCTAGGGTTTAGCCATTACGATCTTCTGGTAGATCAACTCTTGTAATACTCATATTCATCAAGATCAATCAAGCAGGAAGTAGGGTATTACCTCCATAGAGAGGGCCCGAACCTGGGTAAATATTGTGTCTCCCGCCTTCTGTTTACCATTAGCCTTAGACGCACAGTTCGGGACCCCCTACCCGAAATCCGTCGGTTTTGACACCGACACTATGCCCCCCGAGGCCCGGCCGGCGCTCTCGCCTCACGAACCGGGACTGATGCATCCATTGGTCCCGGTTCGTGAGAGAACCGGGATTAGCGCTCTTATCTGGCTTGGACCAAAGCTCTGTTTTCTACTAGTGTCGCCTGAAAACCTGGCGGTCCGGCGGACGCCTCCTCCATCGCCGCGTGGCGTCGCTCCGGCTCGCCGCCCGAGACCAAATCCGCCTATTTAAGCCGGTCAGCGTCTCACAACCCTAGCCCATCCACCTTCCCTCTCTCCGCGCCGCCAGTCCGCATGAGTAGGCGGCGTCGGACACGCTTTTCGCCGTACTCGACGCGGCGATGGAGGAGGAGGAGGAGGCCGGAGCGGAGCAGACGGATCTACAGCTACCGCCCATGCTGCCGGGCACTAAGATCGTCGACTTCTCCGACGACGAGTAGGTAGGTGGTCGAGGTGCCCGTCACCGTCCGTGGACGGGACCGGGGTGTTTGGTCGGTCGAGTTAACTCTAGCCTTGTCCTTTTTCAAATCAAAAAAGAAAAAAAAAGAACTCTAGCCTCGTCCTCGCGTAGCACGGCCTCGTCGACGGCGAAAGACAAACAACGGGGACGCGCCTTGGGCCCACGGAGGAGACATGCGTGCGTAGGACTTGTCGCTTCCCTCCATTTTTCTCTTTCGCTCGCGCTCATCATACAGGGCCGACGAACACGCAGCCTAGGTGGGCTCGCGCCTCGGACCGCTCCCGTGGGCTTCCGCTATTTTTCTCCCGCCGGGTTGGTCGCGGGGCCCTCGGAAACCGTGGGGTCAAAGCCGACACGCCGGCCGAGCCCGAGAGGGCCTGGAAGAAGGCGTCGTCGTCCTCGGGTCGTCGTCGCCGCCTGTCGCGTACGTACGTCCAAGTTCCAACCTCGCACGCGTCGCCGTCCATGTCGTGTGCCGCCTGCCTTTTCTACCTTCATCCCTGCTGTCGTATTTCGACGTGGTGTGGATGTGTGATCGTGGCATGCGAAATACTTCCTCTAATGATAAAAACGTTTGTATATTATGAGACGAAGGGAGTACAATATATAGGCGCAGCCCTTAAGATGTCATTTCTGAGAGATTATATACGGGCTCATAATGCATTTTTCTATGGTACCCAGGCCTTTTAAATAAAAGAATAGACTATGCAGACGCATGTGGTACTAGAACGAGAGAGTGACGGACGATCTATTGATTGGTGGTCAAGAGCAAGTTGGGTGGAAAGTCTTCTACTCTAATTTGTTGACCTAACTGAGACGGCAGAGCACGGGCTCAGAATCTTGTGGAGATGCAATGCACCCGAATCATGCAAAAATAAGCGCACAGTCCAAACATTATTCCTTTTCTTCTCGACGGGCAAGACTCTAAACACGACCAGATCACGGCAAACAACATTTCCTATTGTCCCTTGTTTTTATTTTTCCTTCTCTGTTTTGAAAAAAACAGGTCCAGTGCTTTTTTTTTCTAAGTGATGATGAAAGAAAGGGTAGATGTTTTTATTTTGCTTTTCGCGAGAAAAGGGGCAGATGAAATCGAACTCACCCATTCTTCGCACTTCGACGCGCTCGCATGCAGGACACTGTCACACCGATGTTTTTTTGTTGATGTTGTTGCGTGGGTGAACAACTTGTTACTCAATCATAATGTCATTACAATCATAGTTAGAGTT
>NC_041389.1:594907931-594986675 GCF_002162155.2 Triticum dicoccoides | reverse complement strand
GCCGCTTCCCCATCTGTGGCACGCGCCCCCTGCTTCCGCTGCGCCACCATCAGAGGGCTGGCCGGCAAGGTCGTGTCACGCCCCGGGAAGGCGCCAACAGGGCAGATCCGTCCCTCGCGTGCCACCCACCTCTCCACCGGGCCCCACATCCTGGTGCTCATGCGCGGGCGCCCTCTTCCTAGCTACTGCACGTCTTTGCCGATCCAGCGGCCACGACCTCTGGGCGCCGCCCCTGTAGTCCTTCTCTCCTCCTTTGGTACGTGACCCAGCTCTGCTGGTGCTGCTGGTCTTGGGTTGGACACTGGTACTGTGGCCGGTCGCGGAGGTGCTCGCGACCTTTTTTCCTACAGGCAGCCCCCTTCATCACCTGGGGCCCTTCCTCTTCCCCGAGCCACGGCGAGGACTCGCGCGGTGGCGACAAGACTACAGTGTTAGTGGTAGTCATGAAGCCCCTCAAGGTAGGTACTTGTTGGAGCTGCTCCGGTCCCCGCGACCTTGGACCCGCGTCTCTCTGATGTCCATTGCTGTCGGCGTTCTCCGCCGGGTGGCTCCGGCCTCAGCGACCCAGCGGCTGCGTTCCTTCCAGCTCGCGTGCCTCCCCGAAGGATATGGCCACGATAGCTAGGATATGTGTCCCTCCAGTCCTAGCTTGTCGGCATTGCTGTTCGCCGTCTCACAACCCCCCTCGTGGTTTGCTTCGCCTCCTACCCTACTTTATACGCCTCAATGCCTCCCCTTTTGCCAGATACAATGCTCGTGGGTTCGGAGGAGGTGCAACCCTCCAAAGGCAGATGCAGCCCTGCCAACCCCCTTTCGACATGGTGGCTCCAACCGACGTTGGCTTCCTTATCTTCGTTTCCAGACACGATGGCTATGGGATTGCCCAGCCTCATGCCAGGGAGAAACCCCTGCTCGGCTTGTCGACGCTGGCAGCGGCGGCATCTGCGGATGTTGTTTCCTTCTTGAAGGCGTTATTAAGGCCCTCGGTTGCGCCCCTCTTCGAGCTCAGGGGAAACCCTAGGTCTGGTTCCTCCAGACCGGATAGCAACGGCGTCTCGGCGTCGTCCTCCTTTCTAAAGGCACTATCTTTCTCGCTCGTGGTGTCCCTTGTTTTAAGTTCTGGAGATGTTGGTGCTCTTGTTGGTTCGGCATTGCTGCCCTTGGGCCGGGCTTGATAGGTTTAGCTGTGATGTATCCTTTATTTGGGCCGAGCATCCCTTATTCCTTTGCACCGGGCATCATATTCATGCTTGTCTGTGTTCGTGTCATGTATTGTACCTCTATCTGTACTCATTCTATTCGTTCTATCAATACAATGATACGCAAGATTTGGGTATTCGTGAAAAACTAACTCGACTACACTTGGGGGACCCGAGCCAATCCAAGTTAAATAGTTCTACCTTCGAATCGAGCAAAGCTAGCTAAGCTATCGCTAGCCTTACTCTAAGAGCCGTCACACCGATGTCGACTCGCGAGCAAGGCAGGCAGCTTACGAGCTTTTGTTAACTCGAACTTTTGGATTACAAGCAGGGCCCCATCACAAATAGAGCGCAAACAGGGTTCCCGAAGGATCCGTACCGAAAGATGCCCCTGCCAATTAAGCGTTCTTCATGCCATGATAGTTAACGATCGTCGAACAGTGACCCATCATTCACCATTGACGACAAGCCAAAAAAAATTATACACTATCAACATATCGTCCGATTCTTGTGACACAAAGAACCAAAACTGTAGTCCTCAACAGGCCCAGGGCAGCAGTACTCTGCTCGTACATCCCAGTCACAATTTGTTAGAACTTACAGCTCCCACGATTTGGACGGGCTACAAAAATAGTTGAGGACCGGACAGCAACCACTAGTAGAATGTAGATCACAATCCAGGATCCAAACAGATGATCCGCGAGATGTGTGTGCTGTGTTAATAGTAGTAGTATAGGCAATCATTAGGCACCGGACGATAGTAAAGTCCAGTTAGTGGGGCCCATTTCGGCACGGCTACGAGCTCGTAGTTTTAGCAGCTTGTGAGGGGGGCTCATGTGGGATGAGACTAGAGCGATGTCGCACGGATTTAGCTGGTTAATTATACACACGTTGACATCAAGATCAGGAGGAAGAGACTATGAGCTTGTCCTTGCCTGTGTTGTGTTTTCTGGTCGCCGGAGCTCCTTGGTTTGGGTTTATCTGCGCAAGCTTTGTCTTGTTTTGGTGCAGGTATGGCCCAACGGATCACGGGTTGGCCGTTCCGTTCGATTGTCTGCTTGGCTTGAAGTTGGGCACAAGAAGAAGAAAAAATGCTGCTCTGCCCTCCTTTAGAAACTTGTAAAAAGGGATTGAGCACAGATTTTTAGAGAGCTAACACGCAGCAGAAATAGCTCTTTCAAGCCTTTGAATTTATTTTTATTTTTGACTGTATATATGGACAGCACAGTATCACCCATAAGAATAACGTCGTGGTACCCTGCGGGAAATACTTTAAAATAATAATAATAATAACACCATAGGTTTTCTTTTAGATAGCATCCTATCTCAAAATGAAAAGTTGGCGAAAAGAATGCCAATGCCTCAGCAGAAATTCTGCAACGCTTCCAGAGTTCTAGGTCTACTCTTTTTAAAAGTTTTTTAGGGGCACTTTTTTCTTAAAGTCGAAGTTCCAGGTCTACTTAGGATAGGCCCATTACGAGTAGCCGTATCAGGCTGGCAATGGGCTTAGAATGAGGCCGCAGAACATCAAGCCACGTCCAGCCCAGCTGCAACCAAACCGGTGCAAGAAATCGATACCGTGGGAAGAAACTGGAGTATAGACGTGCAAAAACAATCTTTACTCGGAAAAAAAAAGACGTGCAGAAACAATTCTTTCTTTTTGCGAGGAGTGCAGACACAATCTTTATTCCATTTCATTAATGACGATCGCAGGTTCTGTTAGCACTAAAATAGTGCAGATAAACAATGCAATGATTGGGCTGCATTTCTATATAAGCAAGAAATATGAGAAGCACCACCTAAGTGAATGGAATCCCACTATTTCGCTGGTCAAACAAAGAGAATGGGCTGCAACTTACGTGATACACCACCGATGCAGCTGTCTCTCCAGCATGTACAGGGTATTGGACATCTGCGAGGCTCCCACGTCTACAGTTCAGCACCTTATCGGTAGAAGAACAAATCGTCTTTAATCTTTCTTCTTAGACTAATAACAATATAGTATAGCCTATTATACTCTTCTTGAAGAAATGGCCAAGAACCTGGGTGCCACAATTTCCTGGAACTATATCCATGCGCATGACAAGGAACAAAACCAGTGAAAACGTTCTTCTCGGCATGATTGATGAGAGGTTAATTCTCGTAACAGTTCCACATGATTTCTGAAATCAAACCAAATTCAAGGAAGGCGAAAGTAAATAAAAATAATAATACAATGTATGGCACGGCCATGCCGTTTAGAACAATGGTGGGACATGAGACTTCTCTCAGGAGATAATTCTCCTTCAAAGTTACAATTCCGTTAGGAACAGCTGTGCTGACAACCTAGCCTGTTTGTTAAAAGCGTTTATTTGAGCTGTAAAAATACCCAAACACATTGGCTTGTTAACATCCAGCTGTTAGTTCGCCCACTAGTTTAATATCCTACATCAAGCCCACCAGCGAAAGATATCGTCAGATAAAGATGTAAGACCTCGGAGATCGAATTGAATAACCACTAAGATTCAGCGATCTCAATATATAGATATGATACCTGCACAGTTCTGCTTGACTGATTCTTGTCTAGCTGCGGTGCTTTCCAGCGATTGTGTTGGTCGGCCTGCTTCCTGTCAAAGCACAGTAAGGCATCCACCTGTCATTTCTGTGGAGGAGCTCCAGAAAGAAATGCAGATATACTAATAAGTTGCTCATTCGGCATGATATTTAAAAACGCGGACTGATTCTCAGCTGGACGTGCATCCAACCAACACCTTCTCTCTTACGAAAATCAATAAAAGACTGCTTCATCCATCCCTGTGTCTTTTCCTTCTCTTCAATCCAAAAGAGCACTTCCCTCCTCCCATGAGAAGCCACCAATAGCCATTGCTGCAAGCCGGTGTTTCTGATGCCAGCATTGGCAATTTTGGCCAGAAGCAGCCGCATGGCCGAGTGGGAGAGGGTACCAATGTTCTTGATCCTCTTCATCCTTTCCATTACTAGTGTAGCCACCACCAATGCAATTGCATCAAAAGTTGATCGGTTCGTGCCTCAAGACAACTACCTCCTCAGCTGTGGGGCATCCGCTGCTGTGCAGGTTGACGATGGCAGGACATTCCGCTCTGATCCTGAGTCGGTATCGTTTCTGTCAACCCCGACAGACATCAAGATTGCCGCTAAAGCATCTCTGGCTTCTGCTTCGCCATTATCTCCACTTTACCTTGACGCAAGAGTATTCTCTGATATCTCAACCTACAGCTTCTTCATCTCCCAGCCTGGTCGCCACTGGATCCGTCTCTACTTCTTGCCTATCACCGACACCCAATACAACCTCACCACTGCAACATTTTCTGTGTCCACTGAGAGCATGGTCCTCCTCCATGATTTCTCGTTCATAGCCAGTCCTCCAAACCCTGTGTTTAGGGAGTATCTTGTGTCAGCACAGGGAGACAACTTAAAGATCATCTTTACTCCAAAGAAAAACTCGATAGCATTCATCAATGCGATCGAGGTTGTCTCAGCCCCACCAAGCCTTATTCCAAATACCACCACCAGAATGGGTCCTCAGGACCAGTTTGACATATCCAACAATGCATTGCAGGTTGTCTACCGGCTGAACATGGGCGGTGCACTGGTTACGTCGTTCAATGACACACTAGGCAGAACCTGGCTGCCAGATGCACCCTTTCTGAAGCTTGAGGCAGCAGCAGAGGCAGCTTGGGTTCCTCCTAGAACCATCAAGTACCCTGATGACAAGACTCTCACACCCCTCATCGCTCCAGCAAGCATCTACTCAACAGCACAGCAGATGGCCTCAACAAATATCACAAATGCAAAATTCAACATAACCTGGGTAATGGTTGCAGAGCCGGGATTCAGGTACCTTATCCGCCTACATTTCAGCGACATTGTCAGCAAGACACTCAATAGCCTCTACTTCAATGTCTATATTAATGGCATGATGGCTGTTGCCAACCTTGATCTATCGAGCCTGACAATGGGGCTTGCAGTAGCCTACTACAAGGACTTGATTGCAGAATCTTCCAGCATCATCAATTCCACCCTTGTAGTCCAGGTTGGCCCAAGCACAATCGACTCCGGCGACCCCAATGCCATCCTTAATGGCCTTGAGATCATGAAGATAAGCAATGAAGCAAGCAGCCTAGATGGCCTTTTTTCACCAAAAACAAGCTCAGAAGCTAGTAAGAGGACACTGACTGGCATAGCATTTGCTTTGGCAGCAACAGCTGCATTGGCTGTGGTTATATGCTACAGGCGAAACCGTAAACCGGCATGGCAGAGGACAAACAGCTTCCACTCTTGGTTTCTTCCACTAAACTCGTCCTCGAGCTTCATGAGCAGCTGCAGCAGGCTCTCCAGAAATCGCTTTGGCTCCACAAGGACCAAGAGTGGATTTTCGAGCGTGTTTGCATCCAGTGCTTATGGATTGGGGCGCTATTTCACCTTCGTGGAAATTCAGAAAGCCACGAAAAACTTCGAAGAAAAGGGTGTTATTGGTGTTGGTGGCTTCGGAAAAGTTTATCTTGGTGCTACTGAAGATGGCACACAGCTGGCAATCAAGCGAGGCAATCCATCATCTGATCAAGGTATGAATGAGTTTCTGACTGAAATTCAAATGCTATCAAAACTTCGCCACCGCCACCTGGTTTCACTCATTGGCTGTTGTGATGAGAACAATGAGATGATATTAGTTTATGAGTTCATGTCAAATGGTCCGCTAAGGGATCATCTGTATGGTGACACAAACATCAAGCCTATCTCTTGGAAGCAGCGCCTTGAAGTTTGCATTGGGGCAGCAAAGGGTCTGCATTATCTTCATACAGGTTCAGCTCAGGGCATAATTCACCGTGATGTCAAGACTACCAACATCCTACTTGATGAAAATTTTATCGCCAAGGTCGCTGATTTTGGCCTATCAAAAGATGCTCCATCCCTCGAACAAACTCATGTGAGCACTGCTGTCAAAGGAAGCTTTGGGTATCTTGACCCAGAGTACTTCAGACGTCAACAGCTGACAGATAAGTCTGATGTATACTCTTTTGGTGTGGTACTCTTTGAAGTGCTGTGTGCAAGACCGGCCATCAATCCATCTCTTCCAAGAGACCAAGTGAATCTAGCTGAGTGGGCCCGTACATGGCACCGCAAGGGGGAGCTTGGTAAAATAATTGATCCCAATATCGCAGGGCAAATCAGGCCTGATTCACTTGAGATGTTTGCTGAGGCTGCTGAGAAATGCCTTGCTGACTATGGAGTCGACCGGCCAACAATGGGAGATGTGTTATGGAAACTTGAATTTGCCTTGCAACTTCAAGAGAAGGGTGATGTTGTTGATGGCGCCAGTGATGGGATCCCAATGAAGAGCTTGGAGGTGTCCAATGTGGATAGTATGGAGAAATCTGGTAATGCTATCCCATCTTATGTCCAAGGAAGATGAAGATACCATGGTGTCATCACAGTATGTAAGGGTATTAAGGAAGTACTGTAATATCTTGTTCGATCCCATCCAGACATCACTACTACTTTAGTAGAAGGGATTTTGCCTTGATATATATGGTACACGAAGAATTTGTGATAGGCTGCTAACAGCAGAACATGCATTTTTTGTATTTTTTTTACTTGAACATCCAGGCATTGTGTGCTATGATAAAGGATGTATGTTTTATGCAATTAGGGGACATTGTTGGACGGTTTGTAAACTAAACCATGCCTTCAGTCCTGATTATGATTATTATTTGATGCTTGGAGATAAGGTAATTCCATCATCAGCTGAAGGTAAAGTAATATTGTATTGTATCATTCCAACGTAGAAAATGTTACCGAATAGAATGGCTAGGTGAAAAACGTAGAAATTGTGCCACACAGCTACCTATATCAGCATACAAGCATAGAAATTGAACCAAACAGAAATTGAACTAACGGACAGCAGTTGTGAATCCTTATAGAATTAAGTTATAGTTTGCACCCACGCGTCTTAAGATGTCCCTTGTAGAAGCCGGTCCTAAAATTGTTGGGGGCTTCTAAAATAGTTAGCCGAAGCCCAAAAAAAATTCGGGGGCGACTTCTAGAATAAGTTGGGGATGGAGCGGCTTATGCCATAAGCCACCAAAAGCTGTCAAAAGAACTGAACCATAGAATGTCCACCCTAATGCAATCAACTACGGCATCATACACTTTTTAGGTTCAATTTGGAACCATGGTGACATGGTGTTATGCTGCATTATGTTGTGCAGGAAGCCAGTGAGGTAGTTGTAACTTGTAAAAAATGTTTGGTATATTTAGAAGGGTCTCTTGTTATATGAGCAGTCAACGATGGCCACATCCAAGAACGATGGTCGCAATAATTTTCTGAGGGCACAATAGTGCCAAACAGTCTTTACTTCCACATTCATGTAATAGTTAGACCATATAACTGCAGTTGAACACTACCAAACAGCTAGTGAATAGCATTAACTTGAATACCTTGAGCAAAATAAGAACATCACCTACATTCAATCCTATTCTTTAACCATTAACATAATTCGTTTCTGTACTGTACCATAACTTCATAAGTCCTTGAATTAGTGAATTACTGCTTCAATACAGCTTGGGGAAGTTCAACACCCACAAGCTTGTAAGCGAGTACACGGCATGGCAATTAGCACATAGAATTCTTGCAGATAATTCTCAATGCTCAATTTATCATGAGTGTTCAAAATTAGTACTTGGAGGCAAAAGATCATACCTTGTGATTATCTTGAGTACCCTACTTGATCAGAAGGATGATACTTTTAAAGGAAAGATCAATCAGTCATCACATCAGAGCACTGTCAATCAAATCAATCGTGAAGGGCCCTGTGATTTGTCACTGGCAAACTTCAAACCAGCCAGTCAGAATGCATTAGTAAAACAAAGAATGGGCCATATGGAGATAAATGTGGATAGGAAATGCTCCATAACCTGTGTTAACTATTAAGGATCACGCATGTACCAAAAACGTAGACCATCAATTCGTAAATAAGTATAATGGTTGGCAAAACAGAGGTAATTTGGCTTCATAATTGTATGCATTAAATTAAAAATTAGACATTTTACTTCATTATTTACAAAAGAGATCACCGAAGTTAGGGATGTCGGCATACAGCTCAATTGACTAATAATAGAGGACTGGTTCAGTGATTGTATACTGCACGTGTTTCTTAAAAAAAAAGGATAATTTAGGAAACTTGAAACGCATAAACTTTTAAACTGTCCACGCATCTAGAGATGATTTGTGGGTTCAATTTTCAAATAAAGGAGTTGTAGTGAAATACATAATAGCCCCATGAGACAAAAAAGTATGTGTAATGTTTAATCAGCTGACAGGAGCAATACGTCATATACCTCAAGAGCTCAATCAACAACAAACAACAACAACAAAGCCTTTAGTCCCAAACAAGTTGGGGTAGGCTAGAGGTGAAACCCATAAGATGTCGCAACCAACTCATGGCTCTGGCACATGGATAGCAAGCTTCCACGCACCCCTGTCCATAGCTAGCTCTTTGTCGATACTCCAATCCTTCAGGTCTCTCTTAACGGACTCCTTCCATGTCAAAATCGGTCGACCCCGCCCTCTCTTGACATTCTCCGCACGCTTTAGCCGTCCGCTATGCACTGGAGCTTCTGGAGGCCTGCGCTGGATATGCCCAAACCATCTCAAACGATGTTGGACAAGCTTCTCCTCAATTGGTGCTACCCCAACTCTATCTCGTATATCATCATTCCAGACTCGATCCTTCCTCGTGTGGCCACACATCCATCTCAACATACGCATCTCCGCCACACCTAACTGTTGAACATGTCGCCTTTTAGTCGGCCAACACTTCGCGCCATACAACATTGCGGGTCGAACCGCCGTCCTGTAGAACTTGCCTTTTAGCTTTTGTGGCACTCTCTTGTCACAGAGAATGCCAGAAGCTTGGCGCCACTTCATCCATCCGGCTTTGATTCGATGGTTCACATCTTCATCAATACCCCCATCCTCCTGCAACATTGACCCCAAATACCAAAAGGTGTCCTTCCGAGGTACCACCTGGCCATCAAGGCTAACCTCCTCCTCCTCACAGCTAGTAGTACTGAAACCGCACATCATGTACTCGGTTTTAGTTCTACTAAGCCTAAACCCTCAAGAGCTCAATGTGAAATTTTAAATATGATTGACATGAAAATAAGCTGTGGCAGTTCAAATGGTTCCATTGGAACAGGGATTGGTTGCGAAAAAGTTGGTACTGAACGAGATACAGATAAATGTAACTCGTTAAAAGAATGGGTATGATTTGTCAAAGACAGAATTATGCTATTGCATATTGACAGTAATGGTCTGCAGATTCCGAAGAGAGAAATTTTGGCAATTAAGACAAAAAGGTCCTGTTACGACCACATATTATTGATAATCAAATCAAATAGCCGAGATAATACAAGCCATGGGACATCGAAAGCTCACAGACAACAAATTACATGAAATTTAGGACTGAGTACCATACTCAAACTTTCAAGGGGCAGCATAAGCTAATTTTTTTAAAGCAACAAGGAGCATCCAACACTTGCCTCGACACTTTACAATCAAGGCAACTAAACAGATCTCAGCAGATCATATTAGCATCTAGAGCAATCAAAAGTAGTTTTTGTTGCCTAGACTACAGATCAAAAGGCTATCTTCTGTACATGTACTTTGAGAGAGGGAAACCGACACTCCTGGCAACCTGTGAAATAATAAAGTAAGCATTCACAAAACTGAGACCACAACGTAAGAGTATTTAACAACATAGTGGTACTGTATGGTAGATGTTACGAGATATTCACCTTGAGAGCTAAATCTTCATCAATGTTGGACCGATATCTAGCTGAGCCTTCTAATGGGCAGCTCCGACTTTTAAAGAGGAAATTAGAATTGCACAGCGTTGACAATTGTAGCAGAACATCGGACATTAAAGCATTCGTTCCACTTCCGGCCATCATGCTGTCTGGGCATTCAACTTCATCGAGCACATCTTCTGATACTGATGTGATGCACTGAAATATGGCCAAGAGCCTCTCAAGAGGAAATGTGCCAGGACCTTTCATAAGTACCTCTTCAGCCATGGTATCCTTTCTGTCTATCGAGGCCTGGGAGCTCCTGCATCAAAAAACAGCAATGTTAACATCTAAAAAGTCTCCAAAGTTTCAGCGAGCCTAGAAATGATATCATGTGGCATACTTTCTCTTGCGGTTACGGGTATCGGAACCTCCAGTGGAATCGAACAAAGCCGCATCTAGAGTAGCGGGGTTCCTTGAAGCCAAGAAAGCAGATAACAGTAGGTATTTCGCTGATACGGACATGTGGAACTCCAATTCACTCGAGAGACCATCTCTACCACCAAACTGCCTTTTAACACTAGCCTTTCCACCAGAACTGTCATCTTTGCACTTGTCCACTGAAGCTCTCATGGGGACACTGAATGTCTCATTCAACGCCACAGCCAAATGTGGTTGCAAATGCTCAAACAATCGCCTCCTCATACCCTCATCAGGAACCGCCTGCAAGTCCCCCAATGGCTCACAGTACCTCCTGAAAAGCGGCTCCAGCAGTGCTGCCAGCTCATCAACCCTCCTTGTCACCCGGAATAATGGCTTCAGCACCACACTGCCCAAAGCATCAGTATAAGAAAAGCAAAAACTTCATTAAGTATGCTGCTCATGATGCGAAATACGCCACAATCCATTCGAAGCAGAATTAAACCGACACAGAGGAAGGAAGAAGTGCGTTACCCCAGGAACGATGAGTACAGCTTCGGATTGGATTGGCCCCGCATCAGGATGTCGCGGGCCTCATCCACCGTGTAATCCGGGAAGTAAACATGATTCGGCTCAACAGAGCCAGTCATGGTGTAGTAGGCGTCAGGCGTTGCGCTGCTCACGTACACGAGCACGACCTGCGGCAACCGGAGGAGATCGTGGAGGCGGAGGAGAAGGGAAAGAAGCTGGCCGGCCTTGTCCCAGCCCCTGGCAACCTCCAGGTTGTCGAACACCAGATAAACAAGCTCGCCCTGCGCAACAACGCCAGCAAGTGCGTCGCGGAGCGCAGCGATGAAGTCGGATGGCTTGTCAGGGACGCGCTGCCGCGAGGAGTTTGAGGACGACAGCGCGTTGAGCTGCGAGAGGATGGAGGCGAAGAGCGCGCGAGGGGAGGGGAGGGAGCGGAGCGCGGCGTAGACGAGGCGCGGGCTGGGGCGGAGGTGCCGCAGCGCGAGGAGGAGCGCGCGCGTCTTGCCGGTGGCGGCGCCGCCGTGGAGCAGGACGGGGAGCGCGGGGGCGGGCGCGAGGAGCCGGAGGAGGTCCGTGGCCTGCGCGCGGCGACCCGGCAGCGCCGCGAGGAGCGCGTCGAGGGGTTCGCCCTCGCTCGGCCCGGCGGCGGCCGCGAGGAGTTGGCGCCTGTGCGAGGATTTGGTCCTGGATTTGGGAGGGGAGGGCGGCGAATCGGGAGCGAAGGCGGCGGCGCGGGTGGGGCGGCGCGGGGTGATCGGCTGGGACATGGCGGCGGGTGCGGAGGCGAGCGCGGCTAAGTGGCGGCCGGCGGCGCGGGGAGGTCGTCGGAACCCTAAGATTCACGGGACGGGGGAGTAGAAGGGGAATGGCGACGGGGAGCGGGAATTGGGAAGCTTTTGGGCGCTCGCCGCGGGCGGGAGAAAGGGGCTGCGGAATGCGGCTCTTATTGGGCCGTCTTGAGGAACTGTGAGGCTTGGCATGAAATGCCCAGGTAAAGTTGATTGGGCAGGCCCAGTTGTTTTTCGGGGGTGGGCAGGCCCAGTTACAGCGATAGGGCATAATAAATAGTAGGGGAAGAAAAAAAATTGGAGGGACGGTAGGAGAAGAAGTTAGGGACACCTATGAGGCTATGAGGTCCAAGTCCAGCAACACCGCACCATCGCTCGTCCGGCGACCTCGCCCCGCCTCCAGCCTCACCAGGCCACCATCGTCCGGCCAGCCGGCTAGATATTTCCCCTGTGCTCAGTGCATCCATTCCCAAATCCTAATTACTTTTAAGTTTGAGAAAGGAGGCAACAGGTATCTGAACTTAAAGCTTCAAGATAGATGTTTTTGCTCTCTAAACTTGATGTTTCAGATTACCATAAAAGCACCGATTCCTAATATTTGTTCAAATTAACAGGGAGACTGAAGACAAGATGAACAAAAGAACCAGGACAATGACATTTTTTTTCCAGCCACAAAGCATTGATTCCATAGTAACAGAAACAGGCCCTTCAACTCGAGCAAGTGATGATGTTCCTCATGTTACAACTCAACTCAAGCCCGGTGATATTGAGCCAGACCCTGGTAGAAGAATACCTATTGAGAATTTAGATCCCGACATTAGAGATCTTGCTAGAAGGGAGTACATTAGTAAGGCCCCTTGCCAACCAACTGACCATAAATATGAACGGAAATGGGTAAGAAAAAAGGGTTTAGAAGCTTTCATGATTCTTGGTACAAATATCATCGTGGCTTGTTGGAATATAGCATATGAAGTTATTTCTATCCTTGGACATCAATTGGACTCATTCATTCATGAAGCAAGAGTTGATCCACATTTGATGAATTGTAATGACCTTGGTCATCTTGCCATGAAGTTGATTTTGAGTAATATGCACACAAATTTCCGTTGGTTTACCGCCTTGTTGAGTTAGCATTAATTTTACCTGTTGCAACGACAACAGTGGAAAGGGCCTTCTCAGCAATGAGCATTATGAAGATCGACTTGAGGAACAAGATGGGTGATGATTGGTTGAATCACAGAATGGTATGTTACATTGAGCGAGATGTATTTGTTAGTATTGAAGAGTCAAAAATCGTTGAGTGATTTCAAGGTTATCGCACACACAAAGGCATTTTACCTCGTCCTAGAGGTAATGTTTCATATTTTGCATCCAGTAGCAATTTTTTTACTTGCTTTTTATGCACTGGCTTGCATACCAAATTTTATACTTGAAGGTGAATCATCTGTTACTAATGAGGATGTAATCACGGGAAGCTAAAATCAAACAACCCTTTGATTTGGTACCCTCTTTTGTGTTATTTATCCATTATATTGTCTTTTGTTATGTGTTACATTATCAGATGAAGCACTATTAAATATTATGTTCAGATTCTTATCGGTTGCAAATGAGCGTTAATTTTGGTATGCCTTAAAACTGTGGTAGTTTTTGAGAAAAAAAATGGCCCTTCATATTTGGCCCGGGGCGTCGGCCAATCCTGGCTATGACGACTCTAAACTTTATTAGATGACGTGTGAGTTTATGTGTGCATGCATGTACACGCTCATGTTGTACTCGGTGATTAAAGAAAAACACTACTAGTAGGAGTACTATGTAACCATAATTATGAAACAAGTCCATCTCTAGATTCCGTTTCGAAAAAAAGTCCATCTCTAGATTTTACCATATGTAACCATAGTTATGAAACAAGTCCATCTTTAGATTTTACCTGCTGCGTCTCGATGTTCATCTTTTATCATTCGTATATAGCCCAAAACTCAGCCTGAGATACCCTTTGAACTCCAAACCATACGGTACGGATTTATACTCGACAGAGTATCATATCTCCATGTTTCTCTTCGATGAGATTATTTTCTTGCTACCCTATCCTGTGTGATGTACTGATGTTGCCTTTGCGTGGCACCGTTTCTACTTTCAGAGTTCAGATCAACGCAGGGGAATAGTCTGCCAAAGAAGACAAAAAAAATTAAACATCTCTATCGTCTCTCACTGTCGTCCTGCATGTGGCAATTCAATCCATGACCTGACTTGGCCAAACCTCGTCATGCGTAGCTGCGCACAACATCACGTCACGAAATTAAAGTCGCCGAGGCACTGCAAAATGCTGTGCCGAACAACAAGCGCGGCTGGCGTTGGTGCCTGCCTCATGTGTCTTTGCCTTTCCAGTGAAACGATGAACGCGGTTAAGTCACTCTCGCCTACTAATTAAGTATAGCAGGAGTAGCAATGGACCGAACGTCCCAAGGATTCTTCTTGCTATTTAGAGAGACCTCGACGAGGCTATAGGTAGTAGAAACCTCGGTCGCAGCTTAGCACCCAATTAAGCTTAGATTAATTATCTTGTAAGTAGACAAATGGCGGCCAGTCACTCACGGCATATGCTGATGGGGACTGATGGCTAGCTTAGCTAGCTGGTATCTCAGCCTATCATATCGCGTGGCCTGGCCTTTCCACATCAACATGATTACAAGGCGACGGAGGCGACAAAAGTGTCAAGCGCAACGGCGACAAAGGAAGCAATGCCACAGTGCGTCAGTAACTTCCATCCCCTGCTTGATGCTGTCGATCGAGATGTGTCGTTTCAGAACTTGATTTCAGATCTGGTGGGAGGTCTAGCGTTCATTTCAATTTCAGTGCGATGAGTCGCGGGCCGAGCGAAAGGAGCTGCATGGATTTCTTCTTTTCTTCTAAAAATGTAAACATGAAACTCAAACCGGTACAAACTTTGAGTCGCGCTTTGAAATTCCGAACCGTTCCCACGGCCATGCATGCTTCTTGCATCATTACCTCCGAAGCTATAGATGATGATTAGGGCACGCTCTTCCTGTACCACATTGGCTTGTATGCACCAAACAATTCGCGCACATAAAAAAATCAAAATCGATGTAGAAATACGTGGAGTGGGTACATTCGGACACCCACTGCCACCGCAGCTACTACCCATGCTTTTCGAAATGATTGTAGTGCGCCTTTCTCTCTATCTCACACAAGGCGATGTCTCGATACAAAGCAGCTCCGTCTCTTTCCGGTGACAATGGCGCGCGTGCTGACCAACAGTAGAAGCGTACATGGCCGTCGGTCGGTCTTCCTTCCAGATGTGTTGAACAGTAGAAATGCGTGGAGAAGACGGAATAGTAACATGAGTGAGCGAGTGGGGTTGGATCAACCGCTCCTGCGCTGCATGCATCTTCAGTCCGTAGAGAATTATAGTAGTAATAATTAGAGAGAAAGAAAGAGTTCACCTGGAAGCTAGCATCCACATTCATCTTCAGACTTCCTTCTTGCAGCGGCTGCCACTTGACTTGCACCTTTGGGCCACACACTTTATTCTTGCCAGCAGCAACACAGAGATCCATAGCAATATCTGTTGTCCACTTAACAGATTGAGGCACCATTCTAACTTGCTCCTCATGGTGCCTAGCATTCCTCTCCAATCCAGGTGAACTCGAATGAGGGAGCTACGGGTCTAGTCCTACGTGACCATTCTGGATCCTTGATCAGAGGCCAAGCTTTATGGTATGGGCAAGCTGAAAATGCTTTGATTATGGAAGCTTTTGCTGTTAGGGATGGAACTAAACTGGCTTGCGATCTAGGCCTCGGCAACATCACAATAGAAACTGATGCGAGAGAGGTAGTCAACCTCTGGAGGAGTCGAGAGCAGGGAAGATCAGAAATTGCACCGATTCTCCAAGAGATTGAAGAGCTCAGTAGCAACTTGGATTTTTTCCAACTGAACTTCATTGGGCGTGGAGCTAATGAAGGGGCACATCTTTGTGCTAAGCAGGCTTCTTCGATTAGAAGGAGATGTTTATGGATCAACTTTGTTCCTAGGTTTCTAGTTGAATGCCTGCAGAATGATTGTAATGCTACTGTTTAATGATAGCTCTTGTTTCGCAAAAAAAAAAGAAAAAGAAAGAGAAGCACTGACTAGGAGCACCATTGCACCAAACTCGTCGCTCTCGCTCGCCCTTCTCGTGCGTAGCTTTCAGTTAGCATGTGTTCATCGGGGTTTCTACTTTCTAATACTACCAACGATGGCCGCCATTGAAAAGATTATACTCCACCATGCACTAAACTATTGGTTAATACTATAATCCCGAGAGAGAAGCGACTCCACCATGCACGGTAGGGCACAGCCGCTCTTTCTTGAACGAACATACGACACACGTGACACGTCCAAGATCTACCAATCCGCACCGTTCGTTCTCTCGCCGGGAGTATGACCGTGTCCGGATAATTAAGCAGCTGGATCCAACCCAGGAGAAATCGACGGGTCTAAGCACAGTCGCCGTTTTTTTTTAAAAAAAACTAGCAGAGTCGCCGTTGATCTATCTGCCTAAAAGGAAGAATTTATTCCAAAAAAAGATCTAACTAAATTCTAAAGGGAGGTGTTCGATTCAGACTCGTCGAGTCGAGCCGAGACGCAAGCAATTCGCGACAACGAAAACGCCGGCCCGAATCGGGCCAGAAATTATCGGGACCGCGTGCTGCGCCGGTACGCGGTCAGGTCTCCCCGTCGATGCCGGAGCCCTCACCCGGCCCACCACGGCGTTCCGCGGGTGCACGCGTCCCCGTCGCCGGTCCTCTTTCGTGCTCGCTCCTGCACTCAGTCAGTCAGTGCGGTGTGTACATCACAAAGCAGAATCGGCACCAACGCACACTACCGCCGAGAGAGCATTATGCTTCTTCAGGTTTTCAATTTCTCCCAACCAAGTCTGTAAACATCCCCGCCCGCCGCCTAATAATTATTCTCGTTCAGGTTTTCATTTCCGCCTTAGCATCGTCATCACCTGCTCATGTCCGCTGTTCATCAACAAAAGCATTACCATCATAAATTACTCGGTGGCATCTGGTGCGCGCGCCAAAACGAGGTGATCCATCGCTTCCTCTACCTTCTAAATCACACACTATTGGTCTCCATTGTTGTTTATGGACATGATACTACTCCTTCACATCATATGCAACGTACGTACGTCGGTGTGTATTTTTTCTTTTCTTGATTCAAAACCTGCTACAGAGAACGACACGCCGCAGGGCCATCCATTCATCACGCCCACTACGTTCGGCCATTCGCCGCCTGACAGGTTGCGCGTATACATCACTCACACATCCATCCATCCATCCACACAGTTGTTTTCCCCTCTCTTTTTCTTTTTCCTTTTTTTTTGAGGGAACTCTTTTTCTCTTTTTCTTTTTCCGGGAGCGCGATTTGACGGTACATGGGTCTTGTTTATGGGCCGTGGTCCGACATGGGGAGCACACCAGCAGACAGCAAAAGAAAGTATGATTGATCAGACGATGTGTGCTCTGCTCCTCCTCCCGCTGATATGAAAAAGGTCACGGCTTGGACTGCCCGGCTGCATCACCATTGTTTAGTGCTTCTTCGTTGCATATATAGTACATAAATAAAATAAAACTGGCATGATCTTTATTATTAGTTTGTTGCTGTAGTTGATCGGGTTGGAGGGCGGCCTTTTTCAAGTGCTGCTAGCTGTTTGCAGTGCCATTTTTTTGTTGATTATCCCCTCCTTTTTTTGTTGTTATACATACATTGGCGTGCAAGCTATGCCTAAGAAAAGCAAACCATTTTATACTTTATATCAATAGTTTGTTTAAAGTGGTATGAACATGGGATCTCTCTAGATATCGTATAGTGCTACTCAATGGGATTTTGTGTCTACACAAATCATGTACAGATGTCCCCTCTTGTCTATAAATGCAAGTCGCTTCGAAATTTGGCATACTCTTCAAGGTGAAACTTTGACCATCGATTTATATGTATACAAAAGTATGCCAGTTCAAATAAAAGTAGATATACATTACAAAGGCATATATTTTATAATGGATGTAGTTTTTGCAATTTCATATACTAGAAATGCTTGGGTAATATTTGTTTGTGGTGACCCAGATCGTAAAAACGACCTACATTTTCTAGTGGGAAGGAAAAGAACGCATGGCACATATTTTTTGGCAACCAATGTTGCCGTAGAGTTCACGCACATCATTGTAAGAGGAAAAAGTTGTCCGGTCAATTAAAGAAAATCGGAAGCAGCAAGCGAGCCTGGAGCACCACCAGTCTACCGAGCAGAGCAAAGGCAACAAGCATAACTCAAACCCAATGGAGGCCACACGATGTCGGCCACACCACCATCGTCGACATCGCCCATCGCGCCCGCGATCTATCGACTCCGACGCCACCTGAGCCCACCGAACCGCGAAACGGAAACCTTACAACCTCGGTAGCGAGCTCAAGACCACCAGTAATGTCGACCGCAGAGACGACGACGACAAGGCCACTCCAATTCTGGCGAGAAGCAAAGCTTAAAGGCACGCACACACACACAACCCATAAAATGAAAACCGCCCGCTCAAACACGATTCCTTTTGTTTTTTTTGAAAGGTACAAACATGATATTTTCATTACATGTCCGCATCAGTCACGGTCCCTCGCTTTGCATATATGTCACACATCGAATCTGAGGATTTTGTTTTGCTTGGGGGGCATGTGTTTGCGGAGATTTGGAAGTAAGCCATGTCAAAACGATCAACAGTGACATGATTTTCTCCCAGCATTAAAATTCCTTGTTCAGACAAGCCAGACAGAGAGAGCCGAGCTTCCTCCGTGACCAAGTACACGCGCACTCACCCGCAGTTTGACCACCCTAAGAGCATTACTAGTAGAGCCCTCAAACCCTCAAACCTCTAAAAATAACTACTTTTTTACAGTTTTCGTCGAAAAAAAACCGTAGACTAGAACCCTTTAACCCTCAAACCCTCAATTTTTTTAAAGGTCCAACCCTCAAACCCTCTTCCAATCCTCAAAAGTAAGGGCTGGGGAGCAAAAGCTACCCCAACCCTCATTTGGCGGTTACACTCGCGCGGGAGGGAAAAATCCTCCCAACTCCCGCGCCCACGCCCGCGACCGCCGCTGCTAGTCGCTCCCGTCGCCGGCGGCCACCCCGTCGACCTCCCGCGCGCAACAACAACGTCGTTCATGGGGAATATTCCGTTATAAGGGTTGGGTTTGAGGGTTCTAATCTTTGTCTCTGTTTTTCAACCCGTAAAAGTGCACAAAAAAATCATTTTTGGACCCTTAAAACGCTAGTGAGGGTTTTGAGGGTTTGAGGATTCTACTGGTAATGCTCTACACAAACCAAGCCAAACAAACCTGGATCGACCGAGGCCCGGGTACTATTCGACTCGACTCACCCAACCATTATTCCTTCATCGCCATAAAAAATAGGTGAACGGAAGCTGAGAAGCTTCATGGCCGGATTAATTAGTGGAGCCAGCGGCACTGTTGCGACCCCGCTTAGGTTGGGTTGGGCTGGGTTGGGTTCCTGGAACACGCGTGACAGAGACCGGGCAGTGCCCCGTACCCTCCCCGTCCCTCCGCCTCGGAATTCTTTACCCTTTCCCGGCGATTCATATGCCGCGCCTTTGCGGAGCAGCAAAGATCAGGGAGGGGATCCGTCCATGGAATGGATGATCAACACGCTTTAGGCCGGGCACGGGTCAATTAACTAAGTGGCATGCGCGTCACGTTCTCGCCTCCCTCCCCTCCCATCCCATGATTAGGATGATGCTTAGGGCGAGGTACTAGTACAAGTAGAGGGAGGACTGCTTGGGGTGGTAGGCAGCTGGAGACTGCGGAATTGTTGGCGGCCGGGCTCCCGTGTCCGAGAGGAACCCCTTTTTCTCCTGGCATTATCCGCTGAGAAGTCTGAGATAATTGGAGGTCGCTACTAGATTGATTGATTGGGTTGATCGATAAGGGCAGGTAAAGCTCTTTGATCCGTCCCTTGGGTCTCTCCCAAAGTGCGGTATATATCCGTCCGTCAAGCTTCAAGCCGGCCGGCCTTGAGTTGCTAGCTAACTCTGCGAGGGTGGTTTGGTCCGGTCAGGTGTGCGTGCGTGCGTGCTCGCCGGCGATGGGTTCTTGCGTGTCGACCACGAGGCGGCGGCGGAGGTCCTCCAGGAAGCTGTCGGCCACGGCGACCAAGTTCCGCCGCAAGGTGTCCGCCGCGATCGCCGGCGACGCGGCCGGCCGCTTCGCCGCGCGCCACGGGGTCGTCCGCGTCGACGGCGCGCCGCCGGCCTCGGGCGTCACGCTCCACCTCACGCAGCTGCAGTGGCAGCACAGCCAGATGGACGCAGGGAATGGTGAGGCACCAAACCAAACGCCTCGTGTTCTCCGGCCGGCGCCGACCTGCTCGACCAGAGCACTGAATTTTCTTTTCTTGTTTTTTGCAGTGATCTGCGACGAGGCGTGGTACGACTCCGTCAGCATGCTGGGAGACTCGGCCGGCTCCGACGACGACGACAACGATTACTCCAGCGTCAGTGGAGGTATGGCGCTCGCCCCCATCTTTCCTGCCCTGCAGTGCAGTAAGTTCCAGGCTCGCCGTGCTCACATATCCATCCCCCTCCTTGCAAAATCCAGATCCTCTCCCGGAGGACGCCGCCGGCGGCACGAGCGCGTCGCCGTGCAAGGACGCGGCGTGCCTGGCGGACGCCGTGCAGCGCCTCCGGAGCATCGCGGACGCGGAGGCGTGCCAGGGCGACCCCCCGGGGAAAAGCGAGGACCCCGACGCTGCTCCTGCTCCTGGTCATGCCGCTGCCGGTGGCCTGAAAGAACCGCAGAGCGCGGCGTCCTGCTCGCCTCGGCCTCTCCCGGGCTCCGTCCCGAGCCACAAGGTGCAGCCGATGCCGGTCGCCGGGTTCAGCCCGCACCACCAGAGGAAGAAATCGGCCGTCGTCAGGCTCTCCTTCCGGAGGAGGTCGTACGAGGGCGATGAGATGACCGAAATGAGTGAGTCAACATCACCACTTTCGCCTACTGATCCAGCACTATCGTTCAATTTGTTCATCAGCATTTCGTTCCTGCTTTGCTGACGAAACTGACGATCAATTCAGCTGGCTCGGCCAAGTACCTGTACCGGCCGAGAGCGGGCCTGACGCTGCCGTGTGCGGCCGGCGAGAAGCCGTCGGAGGGCTGCTGGTCGGTCCTCGAGCCGTCGGTGTTCAGGGTCAGAGGGGAGGGTTTCTTCAGGTAAGAAGCAGTGTTACTGAAACTCCTGATGTGCATTCACTCACTGTATATTTCGTCTGTCAGCATGCCTGACTGAAGCTTATGAAATTGGTTGCAGAGACAAGAGGAAATCCCCAGCCCCAAACTGCTCCCCCTACACCCCGATCGGAGCTGACATGTTTGCCTGCCCAAGGAAGGTGCACCACATCGCGCAGCACATCGCGCTCCCGTCGCTCAAGCCCCACGACTCCTTCCCTTCGCTCCTCATTGTCAACATTCAGGTAATTCACTCGTGTTTCTTGACCTAACACTTAACAAGTTGTACTGATTTGTCACCTTTGGGAATTGATTGGTTAGATCTGAATTTAACAAGCTAACTGATCTGTACAGTTGCCTACCTACCCTACTACCATGTTCGGCGAGAACGACGGCGATGGGGTTAGCCTGGTCCTGTATTTCAAGATATCCGATAGCTTCGACAAGGAGATCTCTCCTCAGCTCAAGGACAGCATCAAGGTGAGCCAAATTGATTACATTTCTATTTCATTTCACAATCTAACAATTTTCAGTACCTTGGAGGCTTGGACAAGTTTCTGATGAGTAATTGGTTATGCAGAGTGTTATGAACGAGGAAATGGAGAAGGTCAAGGGGTTCCCGGTGGACAGCAACGTGCCCTACACAGAGAGGCTGAAAATCCTGGCCGGCATTGTAAACCCTGAAGACCTGCAGCTCAGCGCGGCCGAGAGGAGGCTTGTGCAGACCTACAACCAGAAGCCCGTGCTGTCTAGGCCCCAGCACAAATTCTACAAGGTACTGTACTAACCAATTATGCTGTCTCACATCTCCATGTGCTCAAATTCAGAGATTTCTTCATGTCCTAGTGCTGACTGAAACGTGTGCGTCCGTTTGTTCATTGTGATGCAGGGCTCGAACTACTTCGAGATCGACATCGACGTGCACCGGTTCAGCTACATATCACGGAAGGGCCTCGAGACCTTCCGAGAGCGGCTGAAACATGGTGTCATCGATCTTGGGCTGACCATTCAGGTACTTAATATTTCCCCTCTGTTCTTGGCCTTGGGACCTGTTGTCATGAGGAGTATTTTGTTGGCTGAAAGTCTGAACCTTGTCGTCTGGGTGCAGGCACAGAAGGCTGAGGAGCTACCTGAGCATGTGTTGTGCTGCATGAGGCTGAACAAGTTGGATTTTGCGGACAACGGGCAAATACCGACGCTCATAACCTCCAGCGATGAATGAAGCTGGAAAATGTACTGACTTTGAGAGTGAGAGAGACAAGCTGTATATAGCGGGAGATAGAGGTAGGAACTAACGCAAATTTGTTGGGTAACGGTGTATTGATCGTGCAAATAATCTTGTGCACCGAATTGCAATTGGAGCAGTTCTGCTGTCTAAAGTTGTTCAGATGTTCGAATAGCCTGCATGCCTTTTTCAGAACATGGAAATGCGAGATTGCCCAAGTTGCCAAAGTCGCATTGTACATAATCTTGTGCACCGAAAATTGCCCCCAAAAAAGTTCAACGCATGAAAAAGGAAGAGGAGGCCACAAAATACCACTCGTGCTGTGTGTAAACCCAAATTGGTCACTGTAAGAGTCGAGGAAACATGGTGGTGGTTTGTGAAAGATTTCATAGATGAACACACCCCATCCTCTGGTCCCACGTGATCTTTCTTGTATATTGCGTTCACACAAACGAATGAGCGACGAGCTGAAAGCGAGTATTGTAGAGATGGAAAATTCTGGGATCCTCAAACACAAAATCATGGATATCTTGCAAATTCAATCCGGGTCTATGATCAGCTTGAATGCACGACGAGATACATTTAGAATTTTTGCTATCTCTACAAGCAGGAAACAATCATTTTCGGTGATGCTCAAACGGTGATCCATTACGTGATGGTGCGACAAGAGAGAGATCCAGGTTTTTCTTCAAGTACTTGGTTGATAAAGATGGGCATCATAAGGGATTGTCCTCCTCCGATAGCCAATCTGGCTTGACTACGAGGCTTTCAACGATGTTTTTTCATAGCACATACAGAGGCGGACCACGAAAAAAAAATTAAGGTGGGGCGAAGTCTCACTAAGATTTTTCTTTATGCAAATCAAAGGAGTCAATACACACTAACAGTGCACACTACAAACGAATAACCAAATACAACGAAATTGCAGACATGTTTCAATAGAAAAACAACCTAAAACATACCGATAATGAAGCATTTAGTGGCGTGTAGAAGACCCAGGCAATGGCAGTGCCCTACCCTCCTTCTGAAAATCTTCCTTAATTTTATTGAGATCAATACTTTTGAAGATCTCTCGCTCAATGTAACACACCATCAAGTCATTTAGCCAGCCATCACACATCTTGCTGCGCAACTCAGTCTTGATGATTTTCATTGATGAGAAGGCTCTTTCAACTGTTGCCGTCGCTACCGGTAGTAGCAATGCCAACTCAATGAGGCGATAAATAGCAGGAAACATGACATGCCTCTCAAGTTCAACCATCTTTTTTGCTAGACTTGCAATATCATGACAAGCTCTAAAGTCTTCAATTCTTCTCATATGGATAATGAATAGCTCTAGGTTATCAACTATATGCTCACGTTCATAATCTGAGAAATCCTCATGACAAATCTCTGTGAGTCTAGCAAGCTTATTCACATTGAACCTAGAAAAGGAGTTTCTAGGGTCAAGACAAGAGAAGTTCTGGAGCAGCTCTGAAGATACCTCATTAAAACGATGATCAAACTCTATGGTGATGGAGTCTATGGCAGCATAGAAGGTGTCCACGTGGAAAAAATGGTCAGCCGTGACATTGTTTCGTCCACCTTTTCTTGTCCCCCCCCCCCACTTTGTAAAGATGCCATCCATATTTGGTATGGGAATGTCGTTTTTGGCGCAAAAGGCTTTGACATCTTCCAAGAGTGGCTCCCAACCATTATTTCTCCAGTTGATCGAACGTGTTCTCACATCTGTAACCAATGACATTTCCTGAAATGAGACAATTACAATTTTAGATGCATGTATGTTTACATGAACAAAACATATCAAGTAGACTAGATACATATAGCATGTTCCATCACATACCTGAACAACATTTTGATCCTTCTTTTGCAATAGAAGAGACAAATCATTTGTCATGCGAAGGATTTTTAGCATCATCTTCAGGATGAACACAAAGCTAAGAGTCTCCATTTGATGAACCAAACCTCCAGCCCTACATGGAACATGTTGTTGGAAATATGCCCTAGAGGCAATAATAAAGGATTATTATTATATTTCCTTGTTCATGATAATTGTCTTTATTCATGCTATAATTGTATTATCCGGAAATCGTAATACACGTGTGAATACATAGACCGTAATATGTCCCTAGTAAGCCTCTAGTTGACTAGCTCGTTGATCAACAGATAGTCATGGTTTCCTGACTATGGACATTAGATGTCGTTGATAACGGGATCACATCATTGGGAGAATGATGTGATGGACAAGACCCAATCCTAAGCATAGCACAAGATCGTGTAGTTCGTTTTGCTAGAGCTTTTCCAATGTCAAGTATCTTTTCCTTAGACCATGAGATCGTGTAACTCCCGGATACTGTAGGAGTGCTTTGGGTGTACCAAACGTCACAACGTCACTGGGTGACTATAAAGGTGCACTACAGGTATCTCCGAAAGTGTCTGTTGGGTTGACACGGATCGAGACTGGGATTTGTCACTCCGTATTACGGAGAGGTATCACTGGGCCCACTCGGTAGTGCATCATCATAATGAGCTCAAAGTGACCAAGTGTCTGGTCACGGGATCATGCATTACGGTATGAGTAAAGTGACTTGCCGGTAACGAGACTGAACGAGGTATTGGGATACCGACGGTCGAGTCTCGGGCAAGTAACATACCGTCTGACAATATACGGGGTTGCTTGAATCCTTGACATCGTGGTTCATCCGATGAGATCATCGAGGAGTATGTGGGAGCCAACATGGGTATCCAGATCCCGCTGTTGGTTATTGACCGGAGAGCCGTCTCGGTCATGTCTGCATGTCTCCCGAACCCGTAGGGTCTACACACTTAAGGTTCAGTGACGCTAGGGTTGTACGAATATGAGTATGCAGCAAACCAAATGTTGTTCGGAGTCCCGGATGAGATCCCGGACGTCACGAGGAGTTTCGGAATGGTCTGGAGGTAAAGAATTATATATAGGAAGTGTTGTTTCGGCCATCGGGAAAGTTTAAGGGTCACCCGGTATTGTACCGGGACCACCGGAAGGGTCCCGGGGGTCCACCGGGTGGGGCCACCTATCCCGGAGGGCCCCGTGGGCTGAAGTGGGAGGGGAACCAGCCCCTAGTGGGCTGGTGCGCTCCCCCCTTGGGCCCCCTGCGCCTAGGGTTGGAAACCCTAGGGTGGGGGCGCACCACTTGCCTTGGGGGGCACTCCACCCCCCTGGCCGCCGCCCCCCTGGGGGCCTATATAAAGGAGGGGGGAGGGTGGGCAGCCGCACCCTGAGTCTTGGCACCTCCCTCCCCCTGCTACACCTCTTCCTCCTCCCACAGTTGCTTGGCGAAGCCCTGCCGGAGTCCTGCTGCATCCACCACCACACCGTCGTGCTGCTGGATCTTCATCAACCTCTCCTTTCCCCTTGCTGGATCAAGAAGGAGGAGACGCCACACTGACCGTACGTGTGTTGAACGCGGAGGTGCCGTCCGTTCGGCACTAGGATCTCCGGTGATAGGATCACGACGAGAACGACTACTTCAACCCCGTTTTTTTGAACGCTTCCGCTCGCGATCTACAAAGTGGTATGTAGATGCATCTCTCCTTTCACTCGTTGCTTAGATGAACTCATAGATGGATCTTGGTGAAACCGTAGATTTTTTTTTATTTTCTACAATGTTCCCCAACAGTGGCATCATGAGCTAGGTCTATGCGTAGTTCTCTATTGCACGAGTAGAACACAAATATGTTGTGGGCGTAGATCTTGTCAACTTGCTTGCCGCTACTAGTCTTTTCTTGCTTCAGCGGTATTGTGGGATGAAGCGGCCCGGACCGACCTTACACGTACGCTTACGTGAGACAGGTTCCACCGACTGACATGCACTAGTTGCATAAGGTGGCTAGCGGGTGTCTGTCTCTCCTACTTTAGTTGGAGTGGATTCGATGAAAAGGGTCCTTATGAAGGGTAAATAGAAGTTGAGAAAAACACGTTGTGGTTATTCGTAGGTAAGAAAACGTTCTTGCTAGAACCCAATTGCAGCCACGTAAAAGATGCAACAACAATTAGAGGACGTCTAACTTGTTTTTGCAGCAATTGTCATGTGATGTGATATGGCCAGAAGTTGTGATGAATGATGAATGATATATTGTGATGTATGAGATCATGTTCTTGTAATAGGAATCATGACTTGCATGTCGATGAGTATGACAACCGGCAGGAGCCATAGGAGTTGTCTTTATTTTTGTATGACCTGCGTGTCATTGAAGAACGCCATGTAAATTACTTTACTTTATTGCTAAACGCGTTAGCCATAGAAGTAGAAGTAGTCGTTGGCGTGACAACTTCATGAAGACACGATGATGGAGATCATGGTGTCATGCCGGTGACGAAGATGATCATGGAGCCCCGAAGATGGAGATCAAAGGAGCTATATGATATTGGCCATATCATGTCACTATTATATAATTGCATGTGATGTTTATTATGTTTATGCATCTTGTTTACTTAGAACGGCGGTAGTAAATAAGATGATCCCTTATAATAATTTCAAGAAAGTGTTTCCCCTAACTGTGCACCGTTGCTAAAGTTCGTCGTTTCGAAGCACCACGTGATGATCGGGTGTGATAGATCCTTACGTTCACATACAACGGGTGTAAGATAGTTTTACACATGCAGAACACTTAGGGTTAACTTGACAAGCCTAGCATGTACATACATGGCCTCGGAACACAAGAGACCGAAAGGTCGAACATGAGTCGTATGGAAGATACGATCAACATGGAGATGTTCACCGATGATGACTAGTCCGTCTCACGTGATGATCGGACATGGCCTAGTCGACTCGGATCGTGTAACACTTAGACGACTAGAGGGATGTCAATCTGAGTGGAAGTTCATTAAATAATTTGATTAGATGAACTTAATTAACATGAACTTAGTCTAAAATCTTTGCAAAATATGTCTTGTAGATCAAATGGCCAACGCTCATGTCAACATGAACTTCAATGCGTTCCTAGAGAAAACCAAGCTGAAAGATGATGGCGGCAACTATTCGGACTGGGTCCGGAACCTGAGGATCATCCTCATAGCAGCCAAGAAAGCATATGTCCTAGAAGAACCGCTAGGTGAAGCACCCATCCCAGAGAACCAAGACGTTATGAACGCTTGGTAGTCACGTGCTGATGATTACTCCCTCGTTTAGTGCGGCATGCTTTACAGCTTAGAACCGGGGCTCCAAAAGCGTTTTGAGAAACACGGAGCATATGAGATGTTCGAGGAGCTGAAAATGGTTTTTCAAGCTCATGCCCGGGTCGAGAGATATGAAGTCTCTGACAAGTCCTATAGTTGTAAGATGGAGGAAAACAGTTCTGTCAGTGAGCACATACTCAAAATGTCTGGGTTGCACAACTGCCTGTCCCAGCTGGAGATCAACCTCCCGGACGAGGCGGTCATTGACAGAATCCTTCAGTCGCTCCCACCGAGCTACAAGAGCTTTGTGTTGAACTACAATATGCAGGGGATGGTGAAGACCATTCCTGAAGTATTTTCAATGCTGAAGTCAGCAGAGGTTGAAATCAAGAAAAAACATCAAGTGTTGATGGTCAATAAGACCACTAAGTTCAAGAAGGGCAAGGGTAAGAAGAACTTCAAGAAGGACGGCAAAGATGTTGCCGCGCCCGGTAAGCCAGTTGCCGGGAAGAAGTCAAAGAATGGACCCAAGCCTGAGACTGAGTGGTTTTATTGGAAGGGGAAGGGTCACTAGAAGCGGAACTGCCCCAAATACTTAGCGAAAAGAAGGCCGGCAACACTAAAGGTATATTTGATATACATGTAATTGATGTGTACCTTACCAGTACTCGTAGTAACTCCTGGGTATTTGATACCGGTGCCGTTGCTCATATTTGTAACTCACAGCAGGAGCTGCGGAATAAGCGGAGACTGGCGAAGGACGAGGTGACGATGCGCGTCGGGAATGGTTCCAAGGTCGATGTGATCGCCGTCGGCACGCTACCTCTACATTTACCCACGGGATTAGTTATGAACCTCAATAATTGTTATTTAGTGCCAAGTTTGAGCATGAACATTGTATCTGGATCTCGTTTAATACGAGATGGCTACTCATTTAAATCTGAGAATAATGGTTGTTCTATTTATATGAGAGATATGTTTTATGGTCATGCCCCGATGGTCAATGGTTTATTCTTAATGAATCTCGAACGTAATGTTACACATATTCATAGCGTGAATACCAAAAGATGTAAAGTTGATAACGATAGTCCCACATACTTGTGGCACTGCCGCCTTGGTCACATTGGTGTCAAGCGCATGAAGAAGCTCCATGCTGATGGACTTTTAGAGTCTCTAGATTATGAATCATTTGACACATGCGAACCATGCCTCATGGGCAAAATGACCAAGACTCCATTCTCCGGAACAATGGAGCGAGCAACCAACTTATTGGAAATCATACATACCGATGTGTGCGGTCCAATGAGCGTTGAGGCTCGCGGAGGATATCGTTATGTTCTCACTCTCACTGATGACTTGAGTAGATATGGGTATGTCTACTTGATGAAACACAAGTCTGAGACCTTTGAAAAGTTCAAGGAATTTCAGAATGAGGTAGAGAATCAACGTGACCGAAAGATAAAGTTCCTACGATCAGATCGTGGAGGAGAATACTTAAGTCACGAATTTGGTACACACTTAAGGAAATGTGGAATCGTTTCACAACTCACGCCGCCTGGAACACCTCAGCGTAACGGTGTGTCCGAATGTCGTAATCGCACTCTATTGGATATGGTGCGATCTATGATGTCTCTTACCAATTTACCGCTATCATTTTGGGGATACGCTCTAGAGACAGCTACATTCACTTTAAATAGGGCACCGTCTAAATCCGTTGAGACGACACCATATAAATTATGGTTTGGGAAGAAACCTAAGCTGTCGTTTCTAAAATTTTGGGGATGCGATGCTTATGTCAAGAAACTACTACCTGAAAAGCTCGAACCCAAGTCGGAAAAATGCGTCTTCATAGGATACCCTAAGGAAACCATTGGGTATACTTTCTACTTAAGATCTGAGGGCAAGATCTTTGTTGCCAAGAATGGATCCTTTCTGGAAAAAGAGTTTCTCTCGAAAGAAGTAAGTGGGAGGAAAGTAGAACTCGATGAAGTACTACATCTTGAACCAGAAAGTAGTGCAGCTCAGGAAAATGTTCCTGTGGTGCCTACACCAACTGGAGAGGAAATTAATGATTATGATCAAGGTACTTCGGATCAAGTTGCTACTAAACCTCGTAGGTCCACAAGGACACGTTCCACACCAGAGTGGTATGGCAACCCTGTCCTGGAAATCATGTTGTTAGACAACGGTGAACCTTCGAACTATGAAGAAGCGATGGCGGGCCCAGATTCCAACAAATGGCTTGAAGCCATGCAATCCGAGATAGAATCCATGTATGAAAACAAAGTATGGACTTTGACAGACTTGCCCGATGATCGGCGAACGATAGAAAACAAATGGATCTTTAAGAAGAAGACGGACGCGGATGGTAATATTACCATCTATAAAGCTCGACTTCTCGCTAAGGGTTATCGACAAGTTCAAGGGGTTGACTACGATGAGACATTCTCTCCCGTAGCGAAGCTGAAGTCCGTCCGAATCATGTTAGCAATTGCCGCATACTATGATTATGAGATATGGCAGATGGACGTCAAAACGGCATTCCTTAACGGGCATCTTAAGGAAGAGCTGTATATGATGCAGCCGGAGGGTTTTGTCGATCCTAAGAATGCTAGCAAAGTATGCAAGCTCCAGCGATCCATTTATGGGCTGGTGCAAGCATCTCAGAGTTGGAACATTCGCTTTGATGAGATGATCAAAGCGTTTGGGTTTATGCAGACTTATGGAGAAGCCTGCGTTTACAAGAAAGTGAGTGGGAGCTCTATAGAATTTCTCATATTATATGTAGATGACATACTTTTGATGGGAAATGATATAGAACTTTTGGACAACATTAAGGCCTACTTGAATAAGTGTTTTTCAATGAAGGACCTTGGAGAAGCTGCTTACATATTAGGTATCAAGATCTATAGGGATAGATCGAGACGCCTCATAGGTCTTTCACAAAGCACATACCTTGATAAGATTTTGAAGAAGTTCAAAATGGATCAGTCTAAGAAAGGGTTCTTGCCTGTATTGCAAGGTGTGAGATTGAGCTCAGCTCAATGCCCGACCACGGCAAAAGATAAAGAAGAGATGAGTGTCATCCCCTATGCTTCAGCCATAGGATCTATTATGTATGCCATGCTGTGTACCAGACCTGATGTAAACCTTGCCGTAAGTTTGGTAGGAAGGTACCAAAGTAATCCCGGCAAGGAACACTGGACAACGGTCAAGAATATCCTGAAGTACCTGAAAAGGACAAAGGACATGTTTCTCGTTTATGGAGGTGACGAAGAGCTCGCCGTAAAGGGTTACGTCGATGCTAGCTTCGACACAGATCTGGATGACTCTAAGTCACAAACCGGATACGTGTATATGTTGAATGGTGGAGCAGTAAGCTGGTGCAGCTACAAGCAGAGCGTCATGGCGGGATCTACATGTGAAGCGGAGTACATGGCAGCCTTGGAGGCAGCGCATGAAGCAATTTGGGTGAAGGAGTTCATCACCGACCTAGGAGTCATACCCAATGCGTCGGGGCCGATCAAACTCTTCTGTGACAACACTGGAGCTATTGCCCTTGCCAAGGAGCCCAGGTTTCACAAGAAGAGCAGGCACATCAAGCGTCGCTTCAACTCCATCCGTTAAAATGTTCAAGATAGAGACATAGATATTTGCAAAGTACATACGAATCTGAATGTCGCAGATCCATTGACTAAACCTCTTTCCTGAGCAAAACATGATCAACACCAGAACTCTATGGGTGTTTGATTCATCACAATGTAACTAGATTATTGACTCTAGTGCAAGTGAGAGACTGTTGGAAATATGCCCTAGAGGCAATAATAAAAGGATTATTTCCTTGTTCATGATAATTGTCTTTATTCATGCTATAATTGTATTATCCGGAAATCGTAATACACGTGTGAATACATAGACCGTAATATGTCCCTAGTAAGCCTCTAGTTGACTAGCTTGTTGATCAACAAATAGTCATGGTTTCCTGACTATGGACATTAGATGTCGTTGATAACGAGATCACATCATTGGGAGAATGATGTGATGGACAAGACCCAATCCTAAGCATAGCACAAGATCGTGTAGTTCGTTTTGCTAGAGCTTTTCCAATGTCAAGTATCCTTTCCTTAGACCATGAGATCGTGTAACTCCCGGATACCGTAGGAGTGCTTTGGGTGTACCAAACGTCACAACGTCACTGGGTGACTATAAAGGTGCACTACAGGTATCTCCGAAAGTGTCTGTTGGGTTGACACGGATCGAGACTGGGATTTGTCACTCCGTATTACGGAGAGGTATCACTGGGCCCACTCGGTAGTGCATCATCATAATGAGCTCAAAGTGACCAAGTGTCTGGTCATGGGATCATGCATTACGGTACGAGTAAAGTGACTTGCCGGTAACGAGACTGAACGAGGTATTGGGATACCGACGATTGAGTCTCGGGCAAGTAACATACCGTCTGACAAAGCGAATAGTATACAGGGTTGCTTGAATCCTCGACATCACGGTTCATCCGATGAGATCATCGAGGAGTATGTGGGAGCCAACATGGGTATCCAGATCCCGCTGTTGGTTATTGACCGGAGAGCCATCTCGGTCATGTCTGCATGTCTCCCGAACCCGTAGGGTCTACACACTTAAGGTTCGGTGACGCTAGGGTTGTATGAATATGAGTATGCAGCAAACCGAATGTTGTTCGGAGTCTCGGATGAGATCCCGGACGTCACGAGGAGTTTCGGAATGGTCCGGAGGTAAAGAATTATATATAGGAAGTGCTGTTTCGGCCATCGGGAAAGTTTCGGGGTCACCCGGTATTGTACCGAGACCACCGGAAGGGTCCTGGGGGTCCACCGGGTGGGGCCACCTATCCCGGAGGGCCCCGTGGGCTGAAGTGGGAGGGGAACCAGCCCCTAGTGGGCTGGTGCGCCCCCCCCCCCTGTGCCCCCCCCCCCTGTGCCTAGGGTTGGAAACCCTAGGGTGGGGGGGCGCACCACTTGCCTTGGGGGGCACTCCACCCTCCTGGCCGCCGCCCCCTTGGGAGATTGCATCTCCAGGGCCGGCACCCCCCTGGGGGCCTATATAAAGGAGGGGGGAGGGAGGGCAGCCGCACCCTGAGTCTTGGCGCCTCCCTCCCCCTGCTACACCCCTTCCTCCTCCCACAGTTGGTTGGCGAAGCCCTGCCGGAGTCCTGCTGCATCCACCACCACACCGTCGTGCTGCTGGATCTTCATCAACCTCTCCTTTCCCCTTGCTGGATCAAGAAGGAGGAGACGTCATGCTGACCGTACGTGTGTTGAACGCGGAGGTGCCGTCCGTTCGGCGCTAGGATCTCCGGTGACAGGATCACGACGAGAACGACTACCTCAACCCCGTTTTTTTGAATGCTTCTGCTCGCGATCTACAAAGTGGTATGTAGATGCATCTCTCCTTTCACTCGTTGTTTAGATGAACTCATAGATGGATCTTGGTGAAACCGTAGAATTTTTTTTATTTTCTGCAACGTTCCCCAACACATGCACATCATCCTCAACAATGCCCAAAACCTCTATGACTGCATCCCACATTGATTCAATGCGAGATAAGGTTGTGTATGGGAGCCCCATCTTGTATCTCCAGGTGTGACTACATCTTGTATCTTCAATGCAAGTGGCATGTGCCGAAACATTGACAATTTCACGGGTACTTGGGTTTGATTTCGTGCTGCTGCCACTACCAAACACTTCAAAATATCTTTTCAAATCTGCAATTCACATCCAGAATGTTCACAAATATTAATATGTCACTACAATCTGCTTGAATTTGAGGCGTCAAGCTACTGTTAAAATTTGCTACAAAATTTCAGGAAAGTTGAGAAATCACCTCCTCCCCTTTCATTTGGGTTTCCTGTTCCCTTCCTCTTCCTTTCCATCTTCGGGCAATCTGGCCGGGACTATGCTGGACTAAGAAGTGGCTGGACGGCCGGACAACCGGACTGCTGTTGGCCTGCCGCTGCTACGAGGTGCTCGGCATCTGCACTTTGCAGGCACTTTTTGAAGGAAATATGCGCTAGAGGCAATAATAAAGTTATTATTTATTTCCTTATTTCATGATAAATGTTTATTATTCATGCTAGAATTGTATTAACCGAAAACATGATACATGTGTGAATATATAGACAAACATAGTGTCACTAGTATGCCTCTACTTGACTAGCTCGTGAATCAAAGATGGTTAAGTTTCCTAGCAATGGACATGATTGTCATTTGATTAACGGGATCACATCATTAGGAGAATGATGTGATTGACTTGACCCATTCTGTTAGCTTAGCACTTGATCGTTTAGTATGTTGCTATTGCTTTCTTCATGACTTATACATGTTCCTATGACTATGAGATTATACAACTCCCGTTTACCGGAGGAACACTTTGTGTGCTACGAAACGTCACAACGTAACTGGGTGATTATAAAGGAGCTCTATAGGTGTCTCCGAAGGTACTTGCTGAGTTGGCGTATTTCGAGATTAGGATTTGTCACTCCGATTGTCGGAGAAGTATCTCTGGGCCCTCTCGGTAATGCACATCACTATAAGCCTTGCAAGCAATGTAGCTAATGAGTTAGTTACGGAATGATGCATTACATAACGAGTAAATAGACTTGCCGGTAACGAGATTGAACTAGGTATTGGGATACCGACGATCGAATCTCGGGCAAGTAACATACCGATGACAAAGGGAACAACGTATGTTGTTATGCGGTTTGACCGATAAACATCTTTGTAGAATATGTGGGAGCCAATATGAGCATCCAGGTTCCGCTATTGGTTATTGACCGAAAACGTGTTTCGGTCATGTCTACATAGTTCTCGAACCCGTAGGGTCCGCACGCTTAAGGTTTCGATGATAGTTTTATTATGATTTTATGAGTTTTGATGTACCGAAGGAGTTCAGAGTCCCGGATGAGATCGGGAACATGACGAGGAGTCTTGAAATGGTCAAGACATAAAGATCAATATATTGGACGACTATATTCGGACATCGGAAAGGTTCCGAGTGGTTCGGGTATTTTTCGGAGTACCGGGGAGTTACGGGAATACGGGGGAAGAAGTATATGGGCCTTATTGGGCTTTAGGGGAGAGAGAGAGGCAGGCCGCGCGCCCCCCAATGACTAGTCCGAATTGGACTAGGGGGAGGGGCAGCGCCCCCTCCTTCCTTCTCTTCCCTTTCCCCCTTCCTTGTCTCCTACTCCTACTACATGGAAGGGGAGGATCCTACTCCCGGTGGGAGTAGGACTCCTCCAGGGCGCGCCATAGAGGCCGGCCCTCTCCCTATCCTCCACTCCTTTATATGCGGGGGCAGGGGGACACCTCTAGACACAACAACAATTGATCCTTGAGATCTCTTAGCCGTGTGCGGTGCCCCCCTCCACCATAATCCACCTCGGTAATATTGTAGCGGTGCTTAGGCGAAGCCCTGCATCGGTAGAACATCATCATCGTCACCATGCCGTTGTGCTGACGGAACTCTCCCTCAAAGCTCGGCTGGATCGGAGTTCGAGGGACGTCATCGAGCTGAACGTGTGCTGAACTCGGAGGTGCCGTGCGTTCGGTACTTGATCGGTCGGATCGTGAGGACGTACGACTACATCAACCGCGTTGTGCTAACGCTTCTGCTTTCGGTCTACGAGGGTATGTGGACACACTCTCCCCTCTCGTTGCTATGCATCACCATGATCTTGCGTGTGCGTAAGAATTTTTTTGAAATTACTACGTTCCCCAACAGTGGCATCTGAGCCAGGTTTTATATGTAGATGTTATATGCACGAGTAGAACACAAGTGAGTTGTGGGCGATACAAGTCATACTGCTTACCAGCATGTCATACGTTGGTTCGGCGGTATTGTTGGATGAAGCGGCCCGGACCAACATCACATGTACGCTTACACGAGGTTGGTTCTACCGACGTGCTTTGCACACAGGTGGCTGGCGGGTGTCAGTTTCTCCAACTTTAGTTGAACCGAGTGTGGCTACGCCAGGTCCTTGCGAAGGTTAAAACAACACTAACTTGACGAGCTATCATTGTGGTTTTGATGTGTAGGTAAGAACGGTTCTTGCTCAGCCCGTAGCAGCCACGTAAAATTTGCAACAACAAAGTAGAGGACGTCTAACTTGTTTTTGCAGGGCATGTTGTGATGTGATATGGTCAAGACGTGATGCTATATTTTATTGTATGAGATGATCATGTTTTGTAACCGAGTTATCGGCAACTGGCAGGAGCCATATGGTTGTCGCTTTATTGTATGAAATGCAAGCGCCCTGTAATCGCTTTACTTTATCACTAAGCGGTAGCGATAGTCGTAGAAGCAATAGATGGCGAAACGACAACGATACTACGATGGAGATCAAGGTGTCGCGCTGGTGACGATGGTGATCACGATGGTGCTTCGGAGATGGAGATCACAAGCACAAGATGATGATGGCCATATCATATCACTTATATTGATTGCATGTGATGTTTATCCTTTATGCATCTTATCTTGCTTTGATTGACGGTAGCATTTTAAGATGATCTCTCACTAATTATCAAGAAGTGTTCTCCTAGAGTATGCACCGTTGCGAAAGTTCTTCGTGCTGAGACACCACGTGATGATCGGGTGTGATAGGCTCTACGTTCAAATACAACGGGTGCAAAATAGTTGCACATGCAGAATACTCAGGTTAAACTTGACGAGCCTAGCATATACAGATATGGCCTCGGAATACTGAGACCGAAAGGTCGAGCGTGAATCATATAGTAGATATGATCAACATAGTGATGTTCACCATTGAAAACTACTCCATCTCACGTGATGATCGGACATGGTTTAGTTGATTTGGATCACGTGATCACTTAAATGACTAGAGATGTCTATCTAAGTGGGAGTTCTTAAGCAATATGATTAATTGAACTTAAATTTATCATGAACTTAGTCCTGGTAGTATTTTGCAAATTATGTTGTCGGTCAATAGCTCGCGTTGTTGCTTTCATATATTTATTTTGATATGTTCCTAGAGAAAACTATGTTGAAAGATGTTAGTAGCAATGATGCGGATTGGATCCGTGATCTGAGGTTTATCCTCATTGCTGCACAGAAGAATTATGTCCTTGATGCACTGCTAGATGTCAGACCTATTGCAAGAGCAGATGCAGATGTTTTGAACGTCATGGACCATATGAGATGTTCCAGGTGTTGAAGTTAATATTTCAAGCAAATACCCGAGTTGAAAGATATGAAGTCTCCAACAAGTTCTATAGCTAAAAGATGGAGGAGAATCGCTCAACTAGTGAGCATGTGCTCAGATTGTCTGGGTACTACAATCGCTTGAATCAAGTGGGAGTTAATCCTCCAAATAAGGTAATGATTGATAGAGTTCTCCAGTCACCATCACCATGTTACTAGAACTTCGTGATGAACTATAGTATGCAAGGGATGACGAAAATGATTCCCGAGCTCTTCGTGATGCTGAAATCAACGAAGGTAGAAATCAAGAAAGAGCATCAAGTGTTGATGATTGACAAGACCACTAGTTTCAATAAAAGGGCAAAGGGAAAGAAAGGGAACTTCAAGTAGAATGGCAAGAAAGTTGTCACTCCCGCGAAGAAGCCCAAAGCTGGACCAAAGCCTAAAACTGAGTGCTTCTACTGCAAAGGAAATGGTCACTGGAAGTGGAAATGCCCTGAATATTTGGTAGATAAGAAGGATGGCAAAGTGAACAAGGGTATATTTGATATACAGGTTATTGATGTGTACCTTACTAGTGTTTATAGTAACCCCTGGGTATTTGATACTTGTTCGGTTGCTAAGATTAGTAACTCGAAACAGGAGTTACAGAATAAACAGAGACTAATTGAGGGTGAAGTGACAATGTGTGTGGTTCCAAGATTGATATGATCATCATCGCACACTCCCTATATTTTTGAGATTAGTGTTAAACCTAAATAAATGTTATTTGGAGTTTGCGTTGAGCATGAATATGATTTGATCATGTTTATTGCAATACGGTTATTCATTTAAAGTCAGAGAATAATTGTTGTTCTGTTTACATGAAATAAAACCTTCGATGGTCATACACCCAATGAAAATAGTTTGATGGATCTCGATCATAGTGATACACATATACATAATATTGATGCCAAAAGATGCAGAGTTGATAATGATAGTGCAACTTATTTGTGGCACTGCCGTTTGGGTCATATCAGTGTAAAGCGCATGAAGAAACTCCATAAAGATGGACTTTTGGAATCACTTGGTTATGAATCATTTGATGCTTGCGAATCATGCCTGAGGGAGTCCTGGATTAGGGGGTGTCCAGATAGCCGAACTATCACCGATGGCCGGACTCCTAGACTATGAAGATACAAGATTGAAGACTTCGTCCCGTGTCCAGATGGGACTTTCCTTGGTGTTGAAGGCAAGCTTGGCGATACGGATATGTAGATCTCCTACCATTGTAACCGACTCTGTGTAACCCTAACCCTCTCCGGTGTCTATATAAACCGGAGGGTTTTAGTCCGTAGGACAAACAACAATCATACCATAAGCTAGCTTCTAGGGTTTAGCCTCTCTGATCTCGTGGTAGATCTACTCTTGTACTACCCATATCATCAATATTAATCAAGTAGGAGTAGGGTTTTACCTCCATCGAGAGGGCCTGAACCTGGGTAAAAACATCGTGTCCCTTGTCTCCTGTTACCATCCGCCTAGACGCACAGTTCGGGAACCCCTACCCGAGATCCACCGGTTTTGACACCGACATTGGTGCTTTCATTGAGAGTTCCTCTGTGTCATCACCTTTGGGCCCGATGGCTCCTTCAATCATCAGCAACGACGTGGTCCAGGGTGAGACTTTTCTCCCCGAACAGATCTTCGTATTCGGCGGCTTCGCACTGCGGGCCAATTCGCTTGGCCATCTGGAGCAGATTGAAAACTACGCCCCTGGCCATCAGGTCAGATTTGGAAGTTTGAACTACACGGCTGACATCCGCGGAGACTTGATCTTCGACGGATTCGAGCCACAGCCAAGCGCGCCGCATTATCTTGATGGGTATGACCTAGCTCTACCGCCGAACAGTACCCTGGAGGCCGCACCAGCATCCGCTCCGACCCTAATTTCAGAGCCGACTTCGCCGATCGAGGACGAGTGGTTGGACACCGCCTCGGGGGCTACTACCTCTACGGCAATTGAGCCGAACACCATCCCTGTCCTTTGCAAAGCCCGTGACTCCGAGGTGCCGGACTCCCCTCCGGACTCCGAACCTCCCGCACCCCTGCCAGTCAAATCCGATTGGGCGCCGGTTATGGAGTTCACTGCCGCGGACATTTTTCAGCACTCGCCCTTTGGCGACATCCTAACTTTACTAAAGTCCCTCTCTTTATCAGGAGAGCCCTGGCCGGACTGTGGCCAGGAAGGTTGGGATGCGGACGACGAAGAAATTCAACGCCCACCCACCACCCACTTCGTAGCCACTGTCGATGATTTAACCGACATGCTCGATTTCGACTCCGAAGACATCGACAGTATGGACGACGATGCAGGAGACATCCAAGAACCAGCGCCTACAGGGCACTGGAAGGCCACCTTGTCATATGACATATACATGGTGGACACCCCTAAAGATGGGAATGGCAATGGAACAGTGGAGGATGACCCCTCCAAGAAGCAGCCCAAGCGCCGGCGTCAGCGGCGCCGCTCTAAAACCCGCCATAGCAAAAACGATGATTCTGGCACGGGAGATAATAACACCCCGGACAGTGCCGAAGACAACCCCCTCCAGTAGGATTCAACACAGGAGGAGGGAGAAGCCAGCCCTCATGATAGAGCGGCAGACAGAGAGGTGGAGGGCGATAATTATATGCCTCCCTCCAAAGATGAAGCAAGCCTCGACGACGACGAATTTGTCGTGCCCGAGGATCCCGTCAAACAAGAGCGTTTCAAACGCAGGATTATGGCCACGGCAAACAGCCTCAAGAAAAATCAGCAGCAACTTAGAGCTGACCAAGACTTGCTAGCTGACAGATGGACCAAAGTCCTTGCAGCCGAAGAGTACAAACTCGATCGCCCCTCCAAGAGCTACCCAAAACGCAGGCTGCTACCCCAATTAGAGGAGGAAGCACCCAAACCTACATCACCAACGCATGACGCGGCCGACCGGCCACCTCGTGGCCGCGACAGAGAGGTCTCTAGGCCCTCCGCTAAAGCCGCGCCCCGGCGTCGCTCAAAAAGCACAAAGCCGCGGGGAAATGCGCCGGACTTGCAAGACATATTGGAGGACAAGGCAAGGCAAATAAGATCGATCTACGGATCGCGTGGGCGCCCCACAACACGTGATGACAACCGTCACGCCGGATACAGCAATTCCGGCCGGGCCGAACACAGTAGACAAAGCTCATTTGAGCTACGTCGTGATATAGCCCAATATAGAGGCGCCGCACACCCACTATGCTTCACAGATGAAGTAATGGATCATCAAATCCCTGAGGGTTTCAAACCCGTAAACATTGAATCATATGATGGCACGACAGATCCTGCGGTTTGGATCGAGGACTATCTCCTTCACATCCACATGGCCCACGGTGATGATCTACACGGCATCAAATACCTCCCACTCAAGCTCAAAGGACCAGCTCGGCATTGGCTCAACAGCTTGCCAGCAGAGTCAATTGGTTGTTGGGAAGACCTGGAAGCCGCATTCCTTGATAACTTCCAGGGAACATATGTGCGGCCACCAGACGCAGATGACCTAAGACACATAATTCAGCAGCCAGACGAATCGGCCAGACAATTCTGGACACGGTTCTTAACCAAGAAAAATCAAATCGTTGACTGTCCGGATGCAGAGGCCCTTGCAGCCTGCAAACATAACATCCGCGACGAGTGGCTTGCCCGGCACCTAGGACAGGAAAAGCCGAAATCCATGGCAGCCCTCACATCACTCATGACCCGCTTCTGCGCGGGAGAGGACAGCTGGCTAGCTCGTACTAATAACCTGACCAAAAACCCTGGTAGTTCGGATACCAAGGACAACAATGGTAGGTCGCGTCGCAACAAGCACAAACGCCGCATTAACGGCGATAATACTGAAGATACGACAGTCAATGCCGGATTCAGAGGCTCCAAACCCGGTCAGCGGAAAAAGCCGTTCAATAGAAATACTCAGGGCCCGTCCAATTTGGACCGCATACTCGATCGGTTGTGCCAGATACATGGCACCCCCGAAAAACCAGCCAACCACACCTATAGGGATTGTTGGGTATTTAAGCAGGCAGGCAATTTAAGTGCCGAACACAATGACAAGGGGCTGCATAGCGATGATGATGAGGAGCCCCGGCCGCCGAACAATAGAGGACAGAAGGGCTTCCCCCCACAAGCGCGGACAGTGAACATGATATACGCAACCCACATACCCAAAAGGGAGCGGAAGCGTGCACTACGGGACGTATACGTGATGGAGCCAGTCGCCCCAAAGTTCAACCCATGGTCCTCCTGCCCGATCACCTTTGATCAAAGGGACCACCCCACTAGCATCCACCACGGCGGATTTGCCGCATTGGTTCTTGACCCAATCATTGACGGATCTCACCTCACTAGAGTCCTGATGGACGGCGGCAGCAGCCTGAACCTGCTTTACCAGGATACAGTGCGCAAAATGGGCATAGACCCCGCAAGGATTAAACCCACAAAAACGACCTTTAAAGGCGTCATACCAGGTGTAGAGGCCAATTGTACAGGTTCAATTACACTTGAAGTGGTCTTCGGATCCCCGGATAACTTCCGAAGCGAGGAGTTAATCTTCGACATAGTCCCGTTCCGCAGTGGCTATCACGCACTGCTCGGACGAACCGCATTTGCAAAGTTCAATGCGGTGACACACTACGCATACCTCAAGCTCAAGATGCCAGACCCTTGAGGAGTAATCACGGTCAATGGAAACACCGAACGCTCTCTCCGGACGGAGGAGCACACGGCGGTCCTCGCGGCGGAAGTACAAAGCAGCCTATCAAGGCAATTTTTGAGTCCGATTACTCAACGTCCGGACACCGTCAAGCGCGCCCGGAGCAACCTACAACATGATTGCCTGGCACGTTCCGAGCACGTGTAGCAATGCAGCCCCAACCCCAGCCCCCGCGAAATCGCGAGACCAGTACCACGCGTACATAACTACGCTCTGGAGATACCATGGGCATAGGGGAAGGGGCACGACCAAGGCATGCCCAGAATGCGGCTCAACCGCACCAGGGGCTCCCTATTGTGTCATTACTTTTTTTTCTTATTCTCTTTTTTTTCTCTTATTCTCAGGACTCCGTTTTTCAGAAGCCCTGTCCGGCAGTAGAAACGCCGAACTCACGATGCAACAGCCAGGGAAGCAGATAAACTACGTCGAGTGTCCAGGTGGTCTCTATTACGAGAAGTATACCTGTTTTACATACCATCCCGTAAATAACCCCTGGAGGGGGACATGTTAAATAGTCCCATCCCTTGCTTATCGCACTATTTGTATCATTCTGCTTTCATTGCAGTATCTTTTGAATAAACAATACATAGCTTCTGCTTATTATTGTTTTCCCTTTTCTTTATAAATGTTCATCTATGACATGTTGCACCCGTACAATTTGGTACGGTTAATACACCAGGGGCTTAAGTACCCCAGAACATGGTGTGATAAGTCCGAACACTTTCACAAGTGCGGCACTCCGAACTTATAGCATTATATGAATTGGCTCTGAATCATGTCTTGGGTCAATAGTTGGGTTTGCCCGGCTCCCATGTTTTGGTACCTTACGTTCCGCTATATCGGCTAAGGTAGCGCTGGGAGAACCACTGCGATTGTGCCCCGGTTGAGCTGGGTTGAGCACCTCAGTGGAGAAAGCTAAAATTGACCATCATGATAGGGCAAGAGCCGATCGTTGTTTGAGAGGTTTTTTGGGTCCCTAAAGACTCATGCCGCTTAGAGCGAGGAGTCAGCATTGTCCGGCCAAAGGCGTGGATAGCGCCCCGAACTCGGTCTTCTGAATACTAGGGGCTTCGCCGAAATTTAAAATTATAGAATTCTATGGCTAAGTGAGAGTGTTCAAGCATTATAGTCCAGTTGCCTCGTTCGTTGTGTTGAACGCCTCCCTCGAAAGGACCCAAGAATGGGAACAAGAGCGCTCAAGTTTATCCCGAACACCCCAGCACTCGTGGCATGGGGGCTGAAGCCAACGACTCGCCATCTCTCAAATTTGATAAACGGCCGCACAGAAGGTAATATTTTAAATTAACAAACGTTGCTTAGCGCATATGAACAAAGTTTTCAGCGTACAGGATAACACATGCGGGTTTACTCAAAAATTACATCTTTGGAGCACTCACCCACTATAATGCGGGCACCCTTCAAGACGCCCTTATAATACATCTCGGGCGTGTGATACTCCTTGCCCGGCGGTGGCGGGTCCGTCACAAGCTTCTCAGCGTCCATCTTGCCCCACTACACTTTAGCACGGGCAAGGGCCCGACGGGCACCCTCAATGCAGGCGGAGTGCTTGATGACTTCAATCCATGGACAGGCGTCCACTAGCCGCCGCACCAGACCGAAGTAGCTCCCAGGCATGGCTTCCTTTAGACCACAGCCGAACTATGAGGCCCTTCGTGGCCTGTTCGGCAACCTTGTGGAGCTCGACCAGCTGCTTCAGCTGGTCGCTCAGGGGCACCGGATGTACGGCCTCAGCATATTGAGACCAGAACACCTTCTCCGTCGAGCTCCCCTCCTCGGCTCGATAGAATGCGGCAGCATCAGACACACTACGGGGCAGATCGGCGAAAGCTCCTGGAGAGCTCCGGATTCGGGTAAGTAACACATAATTCACTTTTATATGCTTGCTTTGCATAAAGAATGCCTTACCCACCGCTATCTTCTTTATCGCCTCTATCTCCTGGAGGGCCTTCTGGGCTTCGGCCTTAGCGGCTTTGGAACTCTCAAGAGCCAAGGCAAGCTCGGACTCTCGAGTCTTCGAGTCATGCTCCAAACTCTCGTGTTTTTCCACGAGAGCCTGGAGCTCTTGCCGCACCTCCGCCACCCGCGCCTCCTGCTTCTCTCACTCGGTGCGCTCCAAGGCCGCACTGCTTTTGGCCTTGGACACCGCCTCTTTCAGGGTCGCCACCTCGTTCGTGGCCCCTGCAATACCCAAGTTATTCCTATCATTTCTTGCAACCAAACCCTTTTTTATAAGGTACTACTTTAATAAGGTATTACTTACCTTCCTTGTCCTCGAGCTGCTTCTTGGCAAGGCCGAGCTCGTTCTCGGACCGCTCGAGGCTCTGCTTCAATGCTTTGACCTCCGCAATCAGTGCGGCAGAGGTCAGCAGTGCAACCTGCATTCTCATATTGACATATTTCTGTTAGACTCCTGCGTATATCTTTTTAGATCCTCAGCTTGGCTTTTCTTTCCGAACACCAAACTGAGCATCAGGGGCTACTGTCTATGCGGTAATATTCTTACATATCTTAAAAACTTACCTCAAAGCCTGTTAGAAGGCTGGTACAGGCTTCAGTCAGCCTGCTCTTGGCGGACTGAACTTTCTGGATCACCGCACTCATAACAGTAGGTGCTCCTTGTTGATGGAGGCGCCGTTAAGCGCCTCCAGCAGATTATCCGGCGCCTCCGGTTGGACGGAGGCCGCCGGCGTCGCAGTCTTGCCCTTCTTACGAAGGGGCTGCCCGCTGGACTCCGGAGCCACGGAAGGTTCTGGTGCGGAATCCGGCACAGGGCCGGACTTATAGCCCTCGGGGGTTTTAGCCCCCTTGCGCCCGGAGTCCGGGAGGTCGACTTGTGGCGCCTCCAAGACCACCTCCTCCTAGTTAGGCCCCTTTGGGGACTCCGCCGCGGTGTCTTCTGCGTCGCGAGGGGAGGAGGCCGTCGGAAGTGAAGTGCTATTCACGTCCGACGAACCCAGGGAGCCGCTCGACGAAGCGGGAAGCTCACCCTTGGGCGGGCTACATGGTTGTATTCGGTGTTAGAAGACATTATGCGACAAATAAAAAATCATGAGTTGTTTTGGAATCCGGACACTTAGGATCTCACCAGGGGCTTGGTCCTCGAGGGCCACTCCTCTTCGCCGTCGTCGGTGTTGGTAGAGTAGTCCGGAGGAAGGGTCCTTCCCTTCTTGGACTCTCCGGCCTCCCTAGTTGGGGAGGCCTTCCTTTTCTTCTCTCCCCCCGTTGGGTGAGAAGCCTCTTTCTTCTCCTCCTCGTCTTCGTGGGAGGAGTCCACCTCGGATTCATCGGATGATGAGTCTGATAACACCTGACGACGGGAACTCTTTCGAGTTCCCGTGGCCTTCTTCTTGGCCTTCTTCTCCGGCACCACGTGAGGTGCCGGAACCAGCAGCCCCGTCAAGCGGGCGTCCGCTGGGTCTTCTGGCAAAGGAGCCGGACAGTTAGCCTGCTCGGCCTTCTTCAGCCAATCCTGTCAAAGGTGAGGGAGTTTAGATCCCGCATAGTGTCAAACTATGAAAAAGTGTCCTGTAAAGGGTAAAATAGCTTACCTCGTCGGCTTTGCGCCGCGAGCTGAATCCGCGATCTTCGGTAGCGGATGCGGGAGCCTCGGCGCCCTTGAACAGCACCTTCCAGGCATCTTCGTACGTAGTGTCGAAGAGCCCGCTCAAAGTCTGGTGCTGCCGCCCATTTGGGGTCAAACTCCCACAATTTGAAGGCCCGTTGTTGGCACGTGAGGATCCGGCGTATGAGCATGACCTGGACTACGTTGACGAGCTTGAGATTCTTGTTCACCAGCTTTTGGACACAGGCTTGGAGTCCGGTCAGCTCTTCCGAATCTCCCCACGTTAGGCCCGTCTCTTTCCAGGAGGTAAGCCGTGTGGGGAAACCAGATCGGAATTCGGGGGCTGCCGCCCATTTGGGGTCACGCGGCTCGGTGATGTAGAACCACCCCGATTGCCACCCCTTTATTGTCTCCACAAAGGAGCCCTCGAGCCATAGGATGTTGGCCATCCGGCCCGCCATGGCACCTCCGCACTCCGCTTGGCGGCCGCCCACTACCTTCGTCTTGACATTAAAAATCGTCAGCCATAGGCCGAAGTGAGGCTGGATGCAGAGGAAGGCCTCGCACACGACGATGAACGCCGAGATGTTGAGGATGAAGTTCGGGGCCAGATCGTGGAAATCTAGGCCATAGTAGAACATGAGCCCCCAAACAAATGGGTGAAGTGGAAAACCTAGTCCGCGGAGGAAATGGGTGAGGAACACTACCCTCTCATGGGGCCTGGGGGTAGGAAGGAGCTGCCCCTTGTCGGGGAGCCGATGTGCGATGTCGCTGGACAAGTATCCGGCCTTCTGCAACTTTTTAACCTGTTCCTCCGTTACGGAGGAGACCATCCACTTGCCTCCCGCTCCGGACATGGCTGGGGAAGGTTGAGGCGAGATGTGCGGACTTGGGCGCTGGAGCTCTAGTGCGTGAAAATGGATAAGCAAAGGAGGAAGAAGGCATAGGTAAAAGGTGGATCCTTATCCCCTTATATGGACAGAAGAAACTGTGCGTCCCCACCAGCCTGATAAAACTCGCTTATCTCCCAAGCGCCGTAATCAATGGCACGGTTGGGTTACCCACGCCCGTATTAATGAGAATCCCGGAATAAGGGGGCACAATCTCCGCTTTGACAAGACGTGCCAAGGAAACCGCCTCGCTAAACGCGCTAAGGTGGGACAATAAAAACGATTCCAGTAAAGGCTTGGCCGCAATGTGATGTCACGCCGCAGAATACGTCAGCAGATTGAATTTGTGTAAAGATTATTCTTTCTACGGTGGTATGTGGAACTTATTTTGCAGAGCCGGACACTATCCTTGTGTTCAAAATCTTCTACGAAGTATTCGGAGGAGGAACCCGCCTTGCAATGCCGAAGACAATATGCGCGCCGGGCTCGTCATCATTGAAGCCTGGTTCAGGGGCTACTGAGGGAGTCCTGGATCAGGGGGTGTCCGGATAGCCGAACTATCACCGTTGGTCGGACTCCTAGACTATGAAGATACAAGATTGAAGACTTCGTCCCGTGTCCGGATGGGACTTTCCTTGGCGTGGAAGGCAAGCTTGGCGATACGGATATGTAGATCTCCTACCATTGTAACCGACTCTGTGTAACCCTAACCCTCTCCGGTGTCTATATAAACCGGAGGGTTTTAGTCCGTAGGACAAACAACAATCATACCATAGGCTAGCTTCTAGGGTTTAGCCTCTCTGATCTCGTGGTAGATCTACTCTTGTACTACACATATCATCAATATTAATCAAGCAGGAGTAGGGTTTTACCTCCATCGAGAGGGCCCGAACCTGGGTAAAAACATCGTGTCCCTTGTCTCCTGTTACCATCCGCCTAGACGCACAGTTCGGGAACCCCTACCCGAGATCCGCCGGTTTTGACACCGACAGTGCCTTTTGGGCAAGATGACTAAAACTCTGTTCTTCGGAACAATGGAACGAGCAGCAAACTTGTTGGAAATAATACATACTGATGTATGCAGACTAATGAGTATTAAGGCTCGTGGCGGGTATCGTTATTTTTCTACCTTCACAGATGATTTGAGCAGATATGGGTATATCTACTTGATGAAACATAAGTCTGAAATAGTTGAAAGGTTCAAAGAATTTTAGAGTGAAGTGTAAAATCATCGTAACAAGTAAATAAAGTTTCTGCGATCTGATCATGGAGATGAATATTTGAGTTACGAGTTTGGCCTTCAGTTAAAACAATGTGAAATAGTTTCACAAACTCATGCCACCTGGAACACGACAGTGTAACGGTGTGTCCGAACATCGTAGCCGCACTTTATTGGATATGGTGCAATCTATGATGTATCTTACCGATTTACCACTATCGTTTTGGGGTTATGCATTAGAGACAGTTGCATTCACGTTAAATAGGGCACCATCTAAATCCATTGAGACGACACTGTATGAACTATGGTTTAGCAATAAACCTAAACTGTCGTTTCTTAAAGTTTGGAGCTGCGATGCTTATGTGAAAAAGTTTTAACCTGATAGGCTCGAACCCAAATCGGAGAAGTGTGTCTTCATAGAATACCCAAAGGAAACTGCTGGGTACACCTTCTATCACAGATCCGAAGGCAAGACATTCGTTGCTAAAATGGATCCTTTCTAGAGAAGGAGTTTCTCTTGAAAGAAGTGAGTGGGAGGAAAGTAGAAATTGATAAGGTAATTGTACCTTCTCCCGAATTGGAAAATAGTTCATCACAGAAATCAGTTCTAGTGATTCCTACACCAATTAGTGAGGAAGTTAATGATATGATCATGAAACTTCAGATTAAGTTACTACAGAACCTCGTAGGTCTTCTAGAGTAAGATCCGCACCAGAGTGGTACGGTAATCCTATTCTGGAGGTCATGTTACTTGACCGTGGCGAACCTACGAACTATGAGGAAGCGATGATGAGCCCAGATTTCGCGAAATGGCTTGAGGCCATGAAATCTGAGATTGGATCCATGTATGAGAATAAAGTGTGGACTTTGGTGGACTTGCCCGATGATCGGAAAGCCATAGAAAATAAATGGATCTTCAAGAGGAAGACGAACGCTGATAGTAGTGTTACTATCTACAAAGCTAGACTTGTCTAAAAAGGTTTTTGACAAAGTTCAAGGTGTTGAATACAATGAGATTTTCTCACTCGTATCGATGCTTAAAAGTCTGTCCGAATCATGTTAGCAATTGCCACATTTTATGAAATCTAGGAAATGGATGTCAAAAACTGCATTCCTTAATGGATTTATTAAAGAAAAGTTGTATATGATGCAACCAGAAGGTTTTGTCAATCCTAAAAGTGCTAACAAAATATGCAAGCTCCAGCGATCCATCTATGGACTAGTGCAAGCATCTCGGAGTTGGAATATACGCTTTAATGAGTTGATCAAAGCATATGATTTTATACAGACTTTTGGAGAAGCCTGTATTTACAATAAAGTGAGTGGGAGCACTACAGCCTTTCTGATAAGTATGTGTGAGTGACATATTGTTGATCAGAAATAATGTACAATTTTTCTGGAAAGCATAAAGGAGTATTTGAAAGAAGTTTTTCAAAGAAAGACCTCGGTAAAGCTACTTACACATTGAGCATCAAGATCTATAGAGATAGATCAAGACGCTTGATAAGATTTTTTCAATGAATACATACCTTGATAAGATTTTGAAGTAATTCAAAATAAAACAGCCAAAGAAGGAGTTCTTGCCTGTGTTGCAAGGTGTGAAGTTGAGTAAGACTCAAAACCCGACCATGGCAGAAAATAGCAAGAGAATGAAAAGTCATTCCCTATGCCTCAGTCATAGGTTCTATAAAGTATGCTATGTTGTGTACCAGACCTATTGTATACCATGCTCTGAATTTGGCAAAGGAATACAATTCTGATCTAAGAGTAGATCACTGGACAGCGGTCAAGAATATCCTTAGTAAGGACTAAGGAAATGTTTCTCGATTATGGAGGTGATAAAAGAGCTCGTCGTAAAGAGTTACATCGGTGCAAGCTTTTACACCGATCCAGATGACTATAAGTCTCAATCTGGATACATATTAAAAGTGGGAGCAATTAGCTATAGTAGCTCCGTGCAGAGCATTGTAGACATAGAATATTTGCAAAATGCATACGGCTCTGAATGTGACAGACACGTTGACTAAACTTCTCTCACGAGCAAAACATGATCATACCTTAGCACTCTTTTGGTGTTAATCACATAGAGATGTGAACTAGATTGTTGACTGTAGTAAACCCTTTGGGTGTTGATCACATGACGATGTGAACTATGGGTATTAATCATATACAGATATGAATATTGGTGTTAAATCACATGATGACGTGAACTAGATTATTGACTCTAGTGCAAGTGGGAGACTGAAAGAAATATGCCCTAGAGGCAATAATAAAGTTATTATTTATTTCCTTATTTCATGATAAATGTTTATTATTCATGCTATAATTGTATTAACCGGAAACTTGATACATGTGTGAATACATAGACAAACATAGTGTCACTAGTATGCCTCTACTTGACTAGCTCGTGAATCAAAGATGGTTAACTTTCCTAGCCATGGACATGAGTTGTCATTTTATTAACGGGATCACATCATTAGGAGAATGATGTGATTGACTTGACCCATTCCGTTAGCTTAGCACGTGATCGTTTAGTATGTTGCTATTGCTTTCTTCATGACTTATACATGTTCCTATGACTATGAGATTATACAACTCCCGTTTACCGGAGGAACACTTTGTGTGCTACCAAACTTCACAACGTAACTGGGTGATTATAAAGGAGCTCTACAGGTGTCTCTGAAGGTACTTGTTGAGTTGGCGTATTTCGAGATTAGGATTTGTCACTCCGATTGTCGGAGAGGTATCTCTGGGCCCTCTCGGTAATCCACATCACTATAAGCGTTGCAAGCAATGTAGCTAATGAGTTAGTTACGGAATGATGCATTACATAACGAGTAAACAGACTTGCCGGTAACGAGATTGAACTAGGTATTGGGATACCGACGATCGAATCTCGGGCAAGTAACATACCGATGACAAAGGGAACAACGTATGTTATTATGCGGTTTGACTGATAAAGATCTGCGTAGAATATGTGGGAGCCAATATGAGCATCTAGGTTACGCTATTGGTTATTGACCGGAAACGTGTTTCGGTCATGTCTACATAGTTCTCGAACCCGTAGGGTCCAGACGCTTAAGGTTTTGATGACAATTTTATTATGAGTTTATGAGTTTTGATGTACCGAAGGAGTTCGGAGTCCAGGATGAGATCGGTAACATGACGAGGAGTCTCGAAATGGTTGAGACGTAAAGATCAATATATTGGACGACTATATTCGTGAAGGAAATATGCCCTAGAGGCAATAATAAAGTTATTATTTATTTCCTTATATCATGATAAATGTTTATTATTCATGCTAGAATTGTATTAACCGGAAACATAATACATGTGTGAATATATAGACAAACAAAGTGTCACTAGTATGCCTCTACTTGACTAGCTTGTTAATCAAAGATGGTTATGTTTCCTAAACCATAGACAAAGAGTTGTTATTTGATTAACGGGATCACATCATTAGTTGAATGATCTAATTGACATGACCCATTCCGTTAGCTTAGCACCCGATCGTTTAGTATGTTGCTATTGCTTTCTTCATGACTTATACATGTTCCTATGACTATGAGATTATACAACTCCCGTTTACCGGAGGAACACTTTGTGTGCTACCAAACGTCACAACGTAACTGGGTGATTATAAAGGTGCTCTACAGGTGTCTCCAAAGGTACTTGTTGGGTTGGCATATTTCGAGATTAGGATTTGTCACTCCAAATGTCGGAGAGGTATCTCTGGGCCCTCTCGGTAATACACATCACTTAAGCCTTGCAAGCATTGCAACTAATGAGTTAGTTGCGAGATGATGTGTTACGGAACGAGTAAAGAGACTTGCCGGTAACGATATTGAGCTAGGTATTGGATACCGACGATCGAATCTCGGGCAAGTAACATACCGATGACAAAGGGAACAACGTATGTTGTTATGCGGTCTGACCGATAAATATCTTCGTAGAATATGTAGGAACCAATATGGGCATCCAGGTCCCACTATTGGTTATTGACCGGAGACGTGTCTCGGTCATGTCTACATTGTTCTCGAACCGTAGGGTCCGCACGCTTAAAGTTACGATGACAGTTTCTTTATGAGTTTATGTATTTTGATGTACCGAAGGTTGTTCGGAGTCCCGGATGTGATCACGGACATGACGAGGAGTCTCGAAATGGTCGAGACATAAAGATCGATATATTAGAAGCCTATATTTGGACATCGGAATCGTTCCGGGTGAAATCGGCATTTTACCGGAGTACCGGGAGGTTACCAGAACCCCCCGGGGGTTATTGGGCCTACATGGGCCTCAAGGGAGAAGAGGGAAGGAGGCAGGAGGTGGCCACGCGCCCCTCCCCTTCCTAGTCCGAATAGGACAAGGGAAGGGGGGCAGCGCCCCCCCTTTCCTTCCCCTCTTCCTCCTCTTTCCCCCTCCTCCTTCTCCAACTAGGAAAGAAAGGGAGTCCTACTCCCGGTGGGAGTAGGACTCCCCCTTGGCGCGCCCCTCCTTGGCCGGCCACCCCCTCCCCTTGGCTCCTTTATATACGGGGGCGGGGGGCACCCCATAGACACACAAGTTGATCTTCGTGATCGTTCCTTAGCCGTGTGCGGTGCCCCCCTCCACGATATTACACCTCGGTCATATTGTAGCGGTGCTTAGGCGAAGCCCTGCGACGGTTGAACATCAAGATTGTCACCACGCCGTCGTGCTGACGGAACTCCTCCCCGAAGCTTTGCTGGATCGGAGCCCGGGGAGCGTCATCGAGCTGAACGTATGCCAAGAACTTGAAGGTGCCGGAGTAACGGTGCTTGGATCGGTTGAACCGGGAAGACGTACGACTACTTCCTCTACGTTGTGTCAACGCTTCCGCTTCGGTCTACGAGGGTACGTAGACAACACTCTCCCCTCTCGTTGCTATGCATCACCATGATCTTGCATGTGCGTAGGAAATTTTTTGAAATTACTACGTTCCCCAACAGTGGTATCGGAGCTAGGTTTTATGCGTAGATGTCATATGCACGAGTAGAACACAAGTGAGTTGTGGGCGATACAAGTCATACTGCTTACCAGCATGTCATACTTTGGTTCGGCGGTATTGTGAGATGAAGCGGCTCGGACCGACATTACGCGTATGCTTACGCGAGACTGGTTTCACCGTTACGAGCACTCGTGCTTAAAGGTGGCTGGCGGGTGTCTGTCTCTCTCACTTTAGCTGAATCGAGTGTGGCTACGCCCGGTCCTTGCGAAGGTTAAAACAGCACTAACTTGACGAACTATCGTTGTGGTTTTGATGCGTAGGTAAGAACGGTTCTTGCTAAGCCCGTAGCAGCCACGTAAAACTTGCAACAACAAAGTAGAGGACGTCTAACTTGTTTTTGCAGGCAATGTTGTGATGTGATATGGTCAAGACGTGATGCTATATTTTATTGTATGAGATGATCATGTTTTGTAACCGAAGTTATCGGCAACTGGCAGGAGCCATATGGTTGTCGCTTTATTGTATGAAATGCAAACGCCCTATAATTGCTTTACTTTATCACTAAGCGGTAGCGATAGTCGTAGAAGCAATAGATGGCGTAAACGACAACGATGCTACGATGGAGATCAAGGTGTCGTGCCGGTGACGATGGTGATCATGATGGTGCTTCGGAAATGGAGATCACAAGCACAAGATGATGATGGCCATATCATATCACTTATATTGATTGCATGTGATGTTTATCCTTTATGCATCTTTTCTTGCTTTGATTGACGGTAGCATTTTAAGATGATCTCTCACTAAAAATTATCAAGAAATGTTCTCCCTGAGTATGCACCGTTGCCAAAGTTCGTCGTGCCCAGACACCACATGATGATCGGGTGTGATAAGCTCTACGTCCATCTACAACGGGTGCAAGCCAGTTTTGCACACGCAGAATACTCAGGTTAAACTTGACGGGCCTAGCATATGCAGATATGGCCTCGGAACACGGAGACCGAAAGGTCGAGCGTGAATCATATAGTAGATATGATCAACATAAGATATTCAGCATTGAAAACTACTCCATCTCACGTGATGATCGGTTATGGTTTAGTTGATTTGGATCACGTGATCACTTAGATGACTAGAGAGATGTGTGTCTAAGTGGGAGTTCTTAAGTAATATGATTAATTGAACTTAAATTTATCATGAACTTAGTACCTGATAGTATCTTGCTTGTCTATGTTGATTGTAGATAGATGGCCCGTGTTGTTGTTCCGTTGAATTTTAATGCGTTCCTTGAGAAAGCAAAGTTGAAAGATGATGGTAGCAACTATGCGGACTGGGTCCGTAACTTGAGGATTATCCTCATTGTTGCACAGAAAAATTACGTCCTGGAAGCACCGCTGGGTGCCAGGCCTGCTGCTGATGCAACTGACGACGTTAAGAACGTCCGGCAGAGCAAAGCTGATGACTACTCGATAGTTCAATGTGCCATGCTTTACGGCTTAGAACCGGGACTTCAATGACGTTTTGAACGTCATGGAGCATATGAGATGTTCCAGGAGTTGAAGCTAATATTCCAGAAGAATGCCCGGATTGAGAGATATGAAGTCTCCAATAAGTTCTATAGCTGCAAGATGGAGGAGAATAGTTCTGTCAGTGAGCATATACTCAAGATGTCTGGGTATTGTAATCACTTGATTCAACTGGGAGTTACTCTTCCGGATGATAGCGTCATTGACAGAATTCTCCAATCACTTCCACCAAGCTACAAGAGCTTCGTGATGAACTATAATATGCAAGGGATGGATAAGACAATTCCCGAGCTCTTCGCAATGCTAAAGGCTGCGGAGGTAGAAATCAAGAAGGAGCATCAAGTGTTGATGGTCAACAAGACCACTAGTTTCAAGAAAAAGGGCAAAGGGAAGAAGAAGGGGAACTTCAAGAAGAACAGCAAGCAAGTTGCTGCTCAAGAGAAGAAACCCAAGTCTGGACCTAAGCCTGAAACTGAGTGCTTCTACTGCAAGCAGACTGGTCACTGGAAGCGGAATTGCCCCAAGTATTTGGCGGATAAGAAGGATGGCAAGGTGAATAAAGGTATATGTGATATACATGTTATTGATGTTTACCTTACTAGAGCTCGCAGTAGCACCTGGGTATTTGATACTGGTTCTGTTGCTAATATTTGCAACTCGAAACAGGGACTACAGATTAAGCGAACACTAGCAAAGGACGAGGTGACGATGCGCGTGGGAAACGGTTCCAAAGTCGATGTGATCGCGGTCGGCACGCTACCTCTACATCTACCTTCGGGATTAGTATTAGACCTAAATAATTGTTATTTGGTGCCAGCATTGAGCATGAAATTATATCTGGATCTTGTTTGATGCGAGACGGTTATTCATTTAAATCAGAGAATAATGGTTGTTCTATTTATATGAGTAATATCTTTTATGGTCATGCACCCTTGAAGAGTGGTCTATTTTTAATGAATCTCGATAGTAGTGATACACATATTCATAGTGTTGAAGCCAAAAGATGCAGAGTTGATAATGATAGTGCAACTTATTTGTGGCACTGCCGTTTAGGTCATATCGGTGTAAAGCGCATGAAGAAACTCCATACTGATGGACTTTTGGAACCACTTGATTATGAATCACTTGGTACTTGCGAACCGTGCCTCATGGGCAAGATGACTAAAACGCCGTTCTTCGGTACTATGGAGAGAGCAACAGATTTGTTGGAAATCATACATACAGATGTATGTGGTCCGATGAATGTTGAGGCTCGTGGCGGATATCGTTATTTTCTCACCTTCACAGATGATTTAAGCAGATATGGGTATATCTACTTAATGAAGCATAAGTCTGAAACATTTGAAAAGTTTAAAGAATTTCAGAGTGAAGTTGAAAATCATCGTAACAAGAAAATAAATTTTCTACGATCTGATCGTGGAGGAGAATATTTAAGTTACGAGTTTGGTCTACACTTGAAACAATGCGGAATAGTTTCGCAACTCACGCCACCCGGAACACCACAGCGTAATGGTGTGTCCGAACGTCGTAATCATACTTTACTTGATATGGTGCGATCTATGATGTCTCTTACAGATTTACCGCTATCGTTTTGGGGTTATGCTTTAGAGACGGCCACATTCACATTAAATAGGGCACCATCAAAATCCGTTGAGACGACACCTTATGAACTATGGTTTGGCAAGAAACCAAAGTTGTCGTTTCTTAAAGTTTGGGGTTGCGATGCTTATGTGAAAAAGCTTCAACCTGATAAGCTCGAACCCAAATCTGAGAAATGTGTCTTCATAGGATACCCAAAGGAGACAGTTGGGTACACCTTCTATCACAGATCCGAAGGCAAGACATTCGTTGCTAAGAATGGATCCTTTCTAGAGAAGGAGTTTCTCTCGAAAGAAGTGAGTGGGAGGAAAGTAGAACTTGATGAGGTAACTGTACCTGCTCCCTTGTTGGAAAATAGTACATCATAGGAACCGGTTTCTGTGACGTCAAAACCAACTAGTAAGGAAGTTGATGATGATGATCATAGAACTTCAGATCAAGTTGCTACAGAACCTCGTAGGTCAAACAAAGTAAGATCCGCACCAGAGTGGTACGGTAATCCTATTCTGGAAGTCATGCTACTAGATCATGATGAACCTACGAACTATGAAGAAGCGATGGTGAGCCCAGATTCCACAAAATGGCTTGAAGCCATGAAATCTGAGATGGGATCCATGTATGAGAACAAAGTATGGACTTTGGTTGACTTGCCCGATGGTCGGCAAGCAATTGAGAATAAATGGATCTTCAAGAAGAAGACTGACGCTGACGGTAATGTTACTGTCTACAAAGCTCGACTTGTTGCAAAAGGTTTTCGACAAGTTCAAGGGATTGACTACGATGAGACCTTCTCACCCGTAGCGATGCTTAAGTCTGTCCGAATCATGTTAGCAATTGCCGCATTTTATGATTATGAAATTTGGCAAATGGATGTAAAAACTGCATTCCTGAATGGGTTTCTGGAGGAAGAGTTGTATATGATGCAACCAGAAGGTTTTATCGATCCAAAGGGAGCTAACAAAGTGTGCAAGCTCCAGCGATCCATTTATGGACTGGTGCAAGCCTCTCGGAGTTGGAATAAACGCTTTGATAGTGTGATCAAAGCATTTGGGTTTATACAGACTTTTGGAGAAGCCTGTATTTACAAGAAAGTGAGTGGGAGCTCTGTAGCATTTCTAATATTATATGTGGATGACATATTATTGATTGGAAATGATATAGAATTTCTGGATAGCATAAAGGGATACTTGAATAAAAGTTTTTCAATGAAAGACCTCGGTGAAGCTGCTTACATATTGGGCATTAAGATCTATAGGGATAGATCAAAACGCTTAATTGGACTTTCACAAAGCACATACCTTGACAAAGTTTTGAAGAAGTTCAAAATGGATCAAGCAAAGAAAGGGTTCTTGCCTGTATTGCAAGGTGTGAAGTTGAGTAAGACTCAATGCCCGACCACTGCAGAAGATAGAGAGAAAATGAAAGATGTTCCCTATGCTTCAGCCATAGGCTCTATCATGTATGCAATGTTGTGTACCAGACCTGATGTGTGCCTTGCTATAAGTTTAGCAGGGAGGTACCAAAGTAATCCAGGAGTGGATCACTGGACAGCGGTCAAGAACATCCTGAAGTACCTGAAAAGGACTAAGGATATGTTTCTCGTATATGGAGGTGACAAAGAGCTCATCGTAAAGGGTTACGTTGATGCAAGCTTTGACACTGATCCGTATGATTCTAAATCGCAAACCGGATACGTGTTTACATTAAACGGTGGAGCTGTCAGTTGGTGCAGTTCAAAACAAAGCGTCGTGGCGGGATCTACGTGTGAAGCGGAATACATAGCTGCTTCGGAAGCAGCTAATGAAGGAGTCTGGATGAAGGAGTTCATATCCGATCTAGGTGTCATACCTAGTGCATCGGGTCCAATGAAGATCTTTTGTGACAATACTGGAGCGATTGCCTTAGCGAAGGAATCCAGATTTCACAAGAGAACCAAGCACATCAAGAGACGCTTCAATTCCATCCAGGATCTAGTCCAGGTGGGAGACATAGAGATTTGCAAGATACATATGGATCTGAATGTTGCAGACCCGTTGACTAAGCCTCTTCCACGAGCAAAACATGATCAGCACCAAGACTCCATGGGTGTTAGAATCAATATTGTGTATAGATTATTGACTCTAGTGCAAGTGGGACACTGAAGGAAATATGCCCTAGAGGCAATAATAAAGTTATTATTTATTTCCTTATATCATGATAAATGTTTATTATTCATGCTAGAATTGTATTAACCGGAAACATAATACATGTGTGAATATATAGACAAACAGAGTGTCACTAGTATGCCTCTACTTGACTAGCTTGTTAATCAAAGATGGTTATGTTTCCTAAACCATAGACAAAGAGTTGTTATTTGATTAACGGGATCACATCATTAGTTCAATGATGTGATTGGCTTGACCCATTCCGTTAGCTTAGCACTTGATCGTTTAGTATGTTGCTATTGCTTTCTTCATGACTTATACATGTTCCTATGACTATGAGATTATGCAACTCCCGTTTACCGGAGGAACACTTTGTGTGCTACCAAACGTCACAACGTAACTGGGTGATTATAAAGGTGCTCTACAGGTGTCTCCAAAGGTACTTGTTGGGTTGGCGTATTTCGAGATTAGGATTTGTCACTCCGAATGTCGGAGAGGTATCTCTGGGCCCTCTCGGTAATACACATCACTTAAGCCTTGCAAGCATTGCAACTAATGAGTTAGTTGCGAGATGATGTGTTACGGAACGAGTAAAGAGACTTGCCGGTAACGAGATTGAACTAGGTATTGGATACCGACGATCGAATCTCGGGCAAGTAACATACCGATGACAAAGGGAACAACGTATGTTGTTATGCGGTCTGACCGATAAAGATCTTCGTAGAATATGTAGGAACCAATATGGGCATCCAGGTCCCGCTATTGGTTATTGACCGGAGACGTGTCTCGGTCATGTCTACATTGTTCTCGAACCGTAGGGTCCGCACGCTTAAAGTTACGATGACAGTTTCTTTATGAGTTTATGTATTTTGATGTACCGAAGGTTGTTCGGAGTCCCGGATGTGATCACGGACATGATGAGGAGCCTCGAAATGGTCGAGACATAAAGATCGATATATTGGAAGCCTATATTTGGACATCGGAATCGTTCCGGGTGAAATCGGCATTTTACCGGAGTACCGGGAGGTTACCGGAACCCCCCGGGGGTTATTGGGCCTACATGGGCCTCGAGGGAGAAGAGGGAAGGAGGCAGGAGGTGGCCGCGCGCCCCTCCCCTTCCTAGTCCGAATAGGACAAGGGAAGGGGGGCGGCGCCCCCCCTTTACTTCCCCTCTTCCTCCTCTTTCCCCCTCCTCCTTCTCCAACTAGGAAAGAAAGGGAGTCGTACTCCCGGTGGGAGTAGGACTCCCCCTTGGCGCGCCCCTCCTTGGCCGGCCGCCCCCTCCCCTTGGCTCCTTTATATACGGGGGCGGGGGGCACCCCATAGACACACAAGTTGATCTTCGTGATCGTTCCTTAGCCGTGTGCGGTGCCCCCCTCCACGATATTACACCTCATTCATATTGTAGCGGTGCTTAGGCGAAGCCCTGCGACGGTTGAACATCAAGATCGTCACCACGCCGTCGTGCTGACGGAACTCCTCCCCGAAGCTTTGCTGGATCGGAGCCCGGGGAGCGTCATCTAGCTGAACGTGTGCCAAGAACTCGGAGGTGCCGAAGTAACGGTGCTTGGATCGGTTGAACCGGGAAGACGTACGACTACTTCCTCTACGTTGTGTCAACGCTTCCGCTTCGGTCTACGAGGGTACGTAGACAACACTCTCCCCTCTCGTTGCTATGCATCACCATGATCTTGCGTGTGCGTAGGAAATTTTTTGAAATTACTACGTTCCCCAACAATTCGGACATCAGAAAGGTTCCGAGTGGTTCGGGTATTTTTTCGGAGTACCGGGGAGTTACGGGAATACGGGGGAAGAAGTATATGGGCCTTATTGGGCTTTAGGGGAGAGAGAGAGGCAGGCCGCCCCCCCCCCCCCCTAATGACTAGTCCGAATTGGACTAGGGGGAGGGGCGGCGCCCCCTCCTTCCTTCTCTTCCCTCTCCCCCTTCCTTGTCTCCTACTCCTACTACATGGAAGGGGAGGAATCCTACTCCCGGTGGGAGTAGGACTCCTCCAGGGCGCGCCATAGGGGTCGGCCCTCTCTCCCTCCTCCACTCCTTTATATATGGGGGAAGGGGGCACCTCTAGACACAACAACAATTGATCCTTGAGATCTCTTAGCCATGTGCGGTGCCCCCCTCGACCATAATCGACCTCGATAATATCGTAGCGGTGCTTAGGCGAAGCCCTGCGTCGGTAGAACATCATCATTGTCACGACGCCGTCGTGCTGACGGAACTCTTCTTCAAAGCTCAGCTAGATCGGAGTTCGAGGGACGTCATCGAGCTGAACGTGTGCTGAACTCGGAGGTGTCGTGCGTTCGATACTTGATCGGTCGGATCGTGAGGACGTACGACTACATCAACCGCGTTGTGCTAACGCTTCCGCTTTCGGTCTACGAGGGTATGTGGACACACTCTCCCCTCTCGTTGCTATGCATCACCATGATCTTGCGTGTGCGTAGGATTTTTTTTAAAATTACTACGTTCCCCAACACTTTTCGCTTCTAGAATCTAGAGGACTAAAAGGAGTATCCAGCTTCAGTGGACAAGAAATTCACGGCGATTTGAATGGCAAGCTTAGCTTGGCACTTGACTTTCTCGTACCTGAATCTTTTTCACCCCGGCTGGAGACGCCGCTTGCACCCAGAGCCCCAGAGCGCCGCTGCCGCTTGCTGCCGCGGTGCCGCCCTCCTCTAGCCCCCTAGATAGCCGCCGTCGTTGCCTTCCCTGCCCGTTGTTGCCTGCCCCGCCCGCTCCTGGTGACCTGGCCAGCCGCCGCCGCCGCCGCGCTAGCTTAGGGTTAGGGTGTGCGTGGCTTCATGGGGTGGGGATAGAACAGAGCGGTCGCCTCTGGCCTGGTTGAGTGCATGTGCGTTCTGCTCGTGGCCGCCGCTCGCTCGCTCGATGCCTCGGGCCTCTGTTGCCTATTGGCCCATCAGGTCGCGGTCGCTCACTGCACGGCCCATTAACAGCGACAATAGCGTATATTCTGCTAGCGTCGACGTACACTATCGATGCATACTAGTATTAAATTTTTTTTGCTCAAAATCAAGGTATGGCAGGCGCCATACCCAGCCCACCGGGGAGCTCCGCCAGTGAGCACATACATGACCAATAAGTACAATTTGCCATTTGTGCCATTTGTCGGTTTGAATAACCACGCAACACTGCTATTTTTAGATGTGTGATTATTTCTCATGAAACACTCTAGGCATACAAAAAATCAATTGATTTCATGTTACCGAAAGGTGAGCACATACATGTTTGAGATCACTAACAAGGACCTTGCAATGATTGGTACACCTGCCCAAGTGCATTTGTGTATTGCTTGAAGCATTCAATATTAGAGCACTAACGGGGACCTTGCAATGCAAAGGGCAATCAGGGTAATCTATCCTGACTGAAGCCATAGGGTGTGTATGGCACATTCAGCAGAACAGTGTACATCCTCTACATGATGACGCAGTTAGGGAAGAATTCAGATCTTTCATATATGATGATTCTTATTCCATTGAAGGGCATGAAAGAAAATGGATAGAGTTCTTAGAAAGGAGTCAAATAATAAGTTATGAGTCATGGTTGCATCACATGTATTAAATGAGGAAAGTGTGTGTGCTCCATATATGGAGGGCGCACTCTCTGCTACATACGCATCTTGAGGGTAAGATGACATTGTTTAAAATGCTAGAGCACCATGAGCGTTGCCTTCGGGACGACATTTGAATGAGGCGAACCTAGACATCGTGGCCTTGCAGTCCATTCCATTTACAAGGCGGATGCTTCAAGTCTTGAGAAACACACTTCAAAAGTTTTCACACCTTGTATGTTTTAGTTGGTCAGATGGAGCATACATGTTGTCAACAATTGTTTTATCAGGGAGATACTAGATGCATGTGATTTGACTATGTATGTTGTGGCTTAAAGGATAGAAGACAAAAGAAGTTCAAAGTGCACTATAAGGAGAAGGAAGGTTCTTTATATAGGACCCTTTATTCTTGCCGTAAGCTGGAATGGGTAGACACACCATCTTCCCACATACTGCACGTATTGGGGACATTACAAGTAAAACGACTGCCCAAGTGTTGTTCATCGTTGTCATGATTTATGATTTTTGAATGCCAAACACTTGCAATTTTTATTTCCATATATGATTTCCTCAACCACTAGCTACTTCATGTTGTTCATCATCGACTGACACGTTTGGACTTAATTTGTGTATTGCTTGAGCTTGAAAAATCAAATGATTTCATGTTACCGAAACCAACACTAAAAGAAGCAAACCCGCTTGGAATGGTGAGCTTTATTTTAGGCGTTGTAGATTACCCATGACTCCATCAGTGTTCCATCAAGTCCAAAGAGGCGACTTCATCTAAAAATCACTACAAGAATTTTATTTTATTTTTCATATACATGAACCCGAGTAGTTAGTTTATTTCTTGTGCGCGCTCATGAAAGGTGAGCAACCAAATCAACTGCTTTGCAGGGTTGGTATTCTACATTGCACACTCTTACATATTACCACATGAAACCTTGATGATAGTGCATATAGTGCTTATGTAGGATAGTTGCAAACTAAGCAAGCAAGTATGGTACACCTGCCCAAGCGGAACAAAAATGAAGGAGAACACAGCATAATTGTAGTTGTAAGATAGTTTCTTGGTTGTGTTCGTCCGTAAAAAATAATCATTCATAAGATATAATTTGGTATGTCCATAGTTTCTATGCGTAGGAATAGGATGTTGAATTATACCAATAGTAGTAGTCCAAAGAAAATGGACGAGAATAGAACCATTGTGCGCAAATTAACCATTCTAACAAAAGATAGATACTTGAATAACTTGCATATTGTTTTTCTGCAACAGTGAGGATAACCATTTTTTTCATTCAAAACCTCAGCGTAACAAACAAATGTATATCTCATACAATACAAATTAAGCCATGAAAAGCCACCAACATATGCGGCCAAAAAGGATATGTCAATTCCTCTAAAACAAATGTTGTCAAATTAATCACAATAAACAACAATTAGCCAGCAGAAAAACCTGCCCAAAAGAATCAATAGTGCAACTCTATTATTCACACAAAGGAAACACCACACTCGAAATCCATTAAAAATGTGTTAATCCCGGTTCTCCTCTTTCAACTGATGAATGCCACTTGGCTGGTGCAATGTGCTGCCGGACGGGTTCGCTGCGGACGGCATGGGATCAGAGGAGGAGCCGCCGCCTGCCCCGGCAGCGGCGGCGGCTCCAGCTCCCCTGCCCGGTGGGTCGTGGTTGTGCCGCCCAGTGTATGTCGTTAGGACACACCTAGGGTCGATGGATGCCCTCTCGATCTGCTTGCGCACATTGCAATTCTCGGCAGTGCACTTGTAGTAGCTCCTGCAAGGATTTAAAAAATTCAGAGGATGCAAATAGACACTTAAGTTTTGAACCACCAGTTTGTAATGTCATTGTAGGTAATCAAACTTGCCTAGCTGGATAAATCACGTAGGTCTTCTAAATCATCAATCATGTATCTAAGTCACTAACCTTGTTAAAACGGACCTTTCAGGACTATCTTTTGAACAAACCTTTCAGAACTATTAGCACGCCCACGTGGGTTAGTGACCAAGGAATGGCATATCACATGGCACATTTGATTCTCACACAATTCCCCAAGGTTTTGAATTTTCAAAATTTTATTGTCGTTCCAAACCACCACACACTGACAAGACTAAGACTATGTACGATAAGGTAACATGAGAGTGAGAGTGAGAGGAGGCAAAACATGCATGGTTTTAGACCAATTTACTAGATGACATCTCTTAGTCACACATTTTCTAACTAAAATTTACTCACTATATAATTTTAGGATGTGTGCAAATATTAATTGCTAGAGATGACGTCAAGAGATATCCCATTGTGTAAGATGTTTTAATTCTTTCATTGCCATCTCTACACGAGAATTCTCTCTTTTCAACACGGTGCATGACGTGTGCCAAGGTGGTGATTGTTACTTTAAAGGACAACCCTCCCTTGTAATTGACTCTCATAGGGATTCTTTCGTTTGAAATTCCTTTTTAATAGGCAAAGTAAATATCATGCAAGAAAATCTAACCCATTTTCACGGCCGGGCGATGGCTGTGAAAATCCGTGATGACCAAATTGGGGATTTGGATGTGGTTGCGGATGTCAGTGCATATGATTTTTTTTAACTCGGTCAGCTCGAATGTTCTAGATTTATAGGTTGTATTGCTATGGCATGGACTTACAGATGTATGTGCCCTTATCCGCACTAATCTCTCGCAGATTTTCAATCTAACCCCCTGATTTTCACTGTTAGCCTCCACAACATCCTAGAAGTTCCTTCTGTAAGGAAAGCTCATTGGCTTTGTGCTCCCGGGCGCCACGTGAAGACCACCATGCACCTATTCCTCTTCTTGATCGCCATTTACATGAGGGTGTGGTAATCAAATCATCCTCGTGTTGGACAATTAGAGCTTATGGGCACTCAATCAAGGAAATGGAAGCAACAAAGGCATTTTGTCCAAATATTCTTGTAAGGTGACCCGTATCACCATATTTGGTTTTCTATTTCGCAACAAAAGGATCATCAAGAATGCTAAAGACGAGGGGGATCTTAGAAAATTTGAGTGGCATCCAAGTAGTGTGTCACCTGCTCCCATAGTGAAGCATCTATATAAATTGATGATGTCCGTCTGTTGTTTGTCAAGGCATGCGTCGGAGGGTGTGGTGGGCATCACCAATGTTTTAGAAACCTCTCTTTATGCGTCGGGAGAAAATCTTTCATAAATTTCAACATGAGGTGCCCTAATGCACTCAGAATGGATCAAATCGACACTTAATGTGATAAACGAGTCCATGTAAGAAAAGTACCAAGGCATGCCCACCGATGTACTCCCTCCATTCCTAAATATTTATCTTTCTAAAGATTTCAACAAATGACTACATACGGAGCAAAATGAATGAATCTACACTCTAAAATATGTCTACATACATCCGTATGTGGTAGTCCATTTAAAATATTTAAAAAGACAAATATTTAGAAACGGAGGGAGTAGCAGATATAAAAATGAAGATTTCACGTATTTAAAGATAGAGTGTGGAAGCTTGTCCAAGGGTGGATGGCACAAACCTTTCCTTTTGAGCCAAAGATGTTCTTACTAAAGTTGATTACCCCCTATTCCATGTCATGCTTCAGGCTCCCAGCGGGATTACGTGATCCTCAATAATACACAACTTTCAGCATGGAATCAAAAGAGGCAAGGAGAAGCCATGTAGGGTTTAGGGTTTAGTGTTTTTTTTTCCTACGAGTTAAAACATCTACTCCCTCTGTTTTTAAATATTTGTCTTTGTAGAGATTTCAACAAATGACTACATACAGAGCAAAATGAGTGAATCTACATTCTAAAATATGTCTATATACATCCGTATGTGGTAGTCCATTTGAAATCTCTAAAAAGACAAATATTTAGGAACGGAGGGAGTAGTTTTTACGATGCGAATGTGAAAAACACATACGAAGGACCATCAATTTTGTGCCAATTTGAAAAATGCCTAAGGAACATCGACTGTTTTAAGTTGAGTTTTAAAAATGCTTATGAACAACATATATTTTCAGAGGAATTTGAAAAAAAAATACCACCTCAACAACCCCTTCAATTTGATGAGTTATTAAAACTTCTTCAAATACTAGCTAATAACCTCGTATGTTGCAACAGGGGCATGCGTATTTTAGCAATTCACATCAATTGTGCCTCGCATATCCCTTCCACCCACTATCGCCACCTCCCCAATTCAATCTTACCACCTATGTCAATGGCTCATCCTAGCACAATTCCACTTCCACTGCCAGCCACACACTTCGGATTTTAAACACAAAACTGTGTAGTTGTGTATATGCAAAGATTTTAAGAAGGAAAAAAAACTATATGTAAGAGGTCGCCGATATCCATCCAGCCTCTACATGACAGTAGGACAAAAGGAAACTTGAAGACATAGGACCCTAATCTTGGTCTTGCGAAAGCAAAAGCAGAGAAACACATGAGCTCACAAGTGGACCTGAAGGTATGGTAGAAATGATGTCGAAAAGAAAATGTGCCTCTTGAACAAATCATGATGAATAATAGTATTAAGCAAATTGGTAGTTAAATGCTTGGATAACCAGTTTCCTTGAGTATACATTCTCAACGTTTACATTTTACAACACCCTTCTTAAATGCTAGACTTTGCATAGAACATTCACATTCTCACAACATTGATGGATAGCTAGGGCTTGGACGCACTCGTAAGAAGATTTAGTACGATCCTTGCTACAACGGTGTGTCACAAATGCTGGAACCGACAGAAGCAAGAGCTAGAACCAGCATATGGGGTTTCTGCAAACCAAGAGCGAAGCTGGAACCGGGAGCTGAGCTGCAACCGACTGAAGCCGAAGCTGGAACCAACAACTGTTTTTGCTACAAGGACCGGGGTGTTCTCTATGGCGGTGACGAATAGAATCCTGATTTGTTGCAACCGGCTACCGCAAAAACTACTACCGACAAGGTTTTTGTTTTGCTTCTATGGCAACAGACGAAATCATGATTTGTTGCAACCGGCAACCGCAAAAGCTACAACTGGCAAGTTTTCTTGCTTCAATGGTGACAAACGGAAGTAGTGTCCAGGAGATGGTGGCGCTGTGAGCGGCATGCATCCATGCGGCGAGGGTCGTCGGCAAAGGGGCGGGGCGACGGTGCTGCAACGACTTGCAAACCGGCAAGCGCTACTACGAGACGGCAGGGGGCGACGGCAACGATCGCTCGCTGCAACTTTGATGGCAAGGCGTGTTGTAATGGTGATGCATCTGGGTGCCGCATCGGCGATGGTGGTGCCACTACCAATGATGAGACCTGCTGCATGGGTAGGGTCCTTGTGCGGCGGCGGGGGAGGGGGGGGGTATTGGGAGACTACATGGCTATTACAAGGGAAGACGGCGACGGGAGGAAGACAACGTTGGAGGGGGGGTGGGGAGTCTAATCCTACGGCAAATTGCATGTAGATCGAACGTTGGGGAGGCGGCCTGCTGAATTTTGGCCAGGCAATCTTTAAAAAAAACAGTGGAAGGGGTGTGAATTGATGGGAAATGAGTGGAAACGATGGAAGCGACCGGACCTGCCAACACCCCTTTAATAATCAATCAACTCCTCTTTAATAATAGATAGATACTCCCTCCATCCCGAAATGTAAGACGTTTTTTGATATTATGATATATGATAGTGTCAAAAAGCGTCTTACATTTTGGGATGGACTGAGTAGATAGATAGATAGAGATAGAGATAGAGATGTTGATGGAGAATTATTATTTTGTTCCAAAAGTCTACAGGGATAATCCCTCTAAACCATGGGCTATAGCTACGCGGACTAGATGCATGGTTGAATAGCAGATTGTGTCTGCAGGTACTCAGTTCATCGTGCGTGCAACTAGTGTGGCATAATTAACTAGCATTTCTGATTAATTGATGTTAATATATAGTACCTCGGACGGGGGTTGCCCTTGACCACTTTCTGGCCGTACTTGCGCCACCGGTAGCCGTCGTCCAGCAGATCAACCTCGCTCGGCGTCTGCAGTATGATCTTGTGCTTCCTCACCACCCTCTGCCCCGCCGGACCACCCGCGCCGCTGATCAACACAAATGTACCGGCGACCCTGCCGTTAAGGTTCATTGACTGAAGAACAAAATGCCATTCCAACGAGAACGTGCATGCATGTAGCTAGTGCAGCCCACCCACCTGCCAATGTCGTGGCCCTCCTCGCCGTCATCCTCGTCGTCGCTCAGCTCGTCCTCCTGATGAGCGCTGCCGGGGGCGGCGACGTCCTCCGCTCCGGCGCGCCGGGGCTCGGGGGGCCGCGGGTGGGTGTGCCGGCCCTTGTAGGTGATCTCCTTGATGCAGCCGTCGAAGGAGCGCTCCACGATCTTCTTGACGGGGCAGGCGTCCCGGGTGCACTTGTAGTAGCTCCGCGGCGACTCGGCGTCCTTGAGCTGCTTCTGCCCGTACTTGCGCCAGTTGTAGCCGTCCTTGGCCGGCTGCTCGATGGGGGGCGCCGGCGCCGCGTGCGGGCCGCCCAGCGCCGCCGCGCGCAGCAGCTGCATGTGCATCTGCTGCTCGTGGTGGTGCGGGTACGCCGGCGTTTGGTGGAGCGTGAAGTTGCGGGGCAGCAGGGAGGAGGAGGGCGACGGCGCCATTGCCCGCGGAGGCCATTGCGGCAGCGGGTCGGCCTGGAAGTAGGACGACGACGACGACTGGTAGGGGTGGAGATTGGCGGCGAGGGGTGCCACGAAGGAGGCAGCCGTCTGGTGCTGCTGTTGCTGGTAGGACGACGTCGGCACATAGTTTGCCTGCATGAAGTGAAAATGTGTGGTTTTATCTCAGTGTGTTCTTCACATTTGTTGCTGCAAATCTAAATCTTATGGAAGTAGGATGACTACTGTACGATCAGAAGATGCAGTTAAACGCCATGGTAAACCTTGCAACCTATCGATTCCCGCAAGAAAAAGGACCTGAGATGGATCTTTTATTTACACCAAGATTATCATTCATTCTATGGAGTAATCCATGGCATATATTAATTCACAAAAACAGCAGGATAAAACAAAACTCATATCAATGGGGAATTCCTGTTTCAAGAAATTGGCGTCGAGAAGAAGGTTTCTTCTAGCTAGCTACTATAGCAGCACACAAAACCCTCTCCATTTCATTGACTTGCACCAGCGAGACCAACACCAGATTAACAGAGAAGGTAGCAGACGATCTTTGCTTACCATGGAGAACTGAGGAGTGAGATTAATCGTCGGCGGGGCCACCTCCTCGACCGCCCATGCCGGCGGTGCCGGCAGCAAGTGCTGGGGGTTGACGCCGGAGCCAAGAAGCGACATGTAGGATGAACCAGGATCGTAGTCGTTCCCGAACGCCGGGCCTCCGCTGCTGCCGCCGCCGCCGTCGAAGACCCGCTCCTGATGGCCCGACGAGTAAGGGGGCTGCTGGTGCATGCCGTCGCCTCGCCGATCGGCCATTGCCGTGGCTTTTTTTTTTCCTGCTGCTGCTTCTCGGTACAATGAGGAGGGAGAAGACCTGCGAGACAGGGACGCCTGCCGACCGACACAGAAGGAAATACTAGAGGCGAGGGACACCTGGAGAGTGGAGAGTGCAGACTACTCCCTCCATCCAAGCTGTGGATGAGCCGTGCCGTTAACTATATTTTTTTTCTCTTAAGTTCATTATACCCGATACGCTTGCTGGTTAATTCTCTCTAAAATTTGCTAAGTGGATCCGCGCGTGCTGTCTACAACTAGCCGCATCATTATTCTGATTTCTGAGAGAGGGCACTCATCGTCCAACATTTGTGATTCTAATTCTCATGGAGGGGCATTATCAAAACGGCATTGCGAAGAGAGCCAAATGGTTAGGAGAGCAATGGTATCCCAGCCCATTAGGGATAAAACCTTGGGTTTGTCGCTTTGACGTCTCGTAAAGAAGAAATATTCTTTCAGGCGACGGTCAGGTCGATAACGAGACGTCTGTGATAACTTTGTCAATTTCAAGACCCACCGGTTCAGTCTCGTTTCTCGGAAGAAGAAAAAAAACGGGCGTTGCGCACACGGCCGCGCTCCCCACACCGTGGACCAACGTTTTGTTCTAGTTTACGTGGACCAAACCTGGCTGTAGATGTGGGGATGACGTTGTGACCCTGCGTCAGTTCTAGTCCTTGAATCCAAAGATAACCCCATTGATCTGAAGTGTTTTTTTTTCTACTAATATTTCAGACCTCTTCCAAGCTGCTGGCTAAATATACTTTACAGCCATCATGGCCAGATGATATAAACATCAATTTGTTTGACCAAACCACAGCTCTGTCCAGCTCGGTGCCAAATAGGCTCTTTTAGCGCGTCTGCTGCTGCAATTGGTAGATAAACAAGACTTACGCTCAATCTATCTGTTATTAATAATCCATACGATTCCTAGTAGTTTTTAATCACCTTCTAGCTGTCAGTCCCTGTTCATTATAGTAATTGAAAAACAAAACAAAATGGAAGTATGGTAATGTTGAGCAAGATATTCCTGAATTTATGTCACACCAAGACAGGCTTCTGTATCATCAAAATGGAAACAAGATAGGTTTCCTTAAGTGTGAGTTTCTTCAATTCATACCACGCAAACCCTAGAACACAACGATGGCTCCTTGGCAGCATTATAAAAGTTCAAATTAAAATGATGGAATTCAAGCTCCTGATTTTATTTATGCTAAGTTGCTGACATAATCATATTATTTTCTAGCCATGCAACCAATTCATTAAATTTGTTTGTTTTTGTGTGCATTTCTCTATGATTCAAGGGATTTTTAAGTTCCGGCCAACACCCACTTATGTTTCCGTCTCATTTTCGGGGTTTCTATATTTGTTTCCGCTTCTGCAAAAAAATATGGTAGCACTCAATTTCGTCCGTTTCCGCTCCGTTTTCATCCCTAAATTCAAGCTCCTGATTTTATGCAAATCCATCATTCATGATGCATTAGCTTCTACTACCTCTGTTTGGAAACAGACTGCGCTCGGAAATTGTGCATTCAAACTTCTCTTAACACTGATCACATATATAAATAATATTTTGGTTCGGCAGATGGAAGTAGTATAGTTATATTTCACATGTAAATTATCTTCATAATATAACACTGTTAACATGTTGCAAACATCTACATTAAACTGTGCACTTGTCACAAACATCGTCTATTGACGAACAGCGCGGAGTTCCTAGACCTGCTTTCGACTTATCCACTCCATTCCTTGACCACACTTTTTTTATACTCCCAAGATTTTGAAACAAAGATAGAAGAACGCGCTACTACCATCACGTTCATTACCAGTTCAGATACAGATCGCATTCCAGTAGTCAGCAAAACCAATTCTATTCGAAGATGGCATTTGAAAGGGCAGAGACAAATATGCAAATTTAAAGGTTACCATGTATTTATATGCCAAAGTAGAATTAGAAAATCAGTTAGTTTATGAATGCAAATACAAAATTTAGCCAAAGAAGAAAGAAGCAGCAGCTCGATATTTCAAGAAAAAAGTATTACCATAGAAACAATATATATATATATATATATATATATATATATATATATATATATTTATCTATCATGTATTGATCAACGTACGACAACACTAGCCAGTGAAATTACTGAAAAGCTCATAAAATTGGTGCATTACGTTTTGTACAAAGAAAAGCTTCGACTCACTGACTCATACTTTGGTCTCTAAGAAGTAGGTCGACGAAACAGCCAGACCAGCCGAGTCGAAAGTCCGCACGAGCCGCTGCCTCTTTCCTGGTGATTCCATCCAACAAAACTCCAAATTAAAAGGATCTAACTGCTCAATGCACTTGCTGATGTCTGATGGATATCCCATGTACATCCCTCCAGGTAGCAAAGTAATCTCATATCCTCCATCAAACTGAAGCAAGTTGCTATTCGCTACTCCTGTCCAGTGGATCGTTGTTGTCGTGCTAGTTCCGGTTTTCGTTGATATATTATCCTATGAAGATAAGAAACCATTGATACAAAAGTCTTTGAACAAATTTATATATATATAGTCTTTGAAGAAAATGTAGCAATACTTAGAAAACATTTCTTCCGCAGTACCTTTTGACATTGAATAAAAAAATACTACATAATTTTAGCTCGTCTAACCAGGAATTATTTTAGTGCTTATAAGACACACTGTTATGTAATAGATGTTGATGTCCGCATGGATAAAGATAAGACACCAATCCACGCACGCCATGCAACCCTTGAAATCCATTAGCTACAAGTTCAGCCCCAGTTATCTAGATCCATTTTTCTAAAACATTTGTTGGAGTTACCACTACCATTGACTCCGAAACATACCTGAACCAGCTGACCATTATTGTCCATTTCAAGGAGGACAACCGTATCAGCTTCATCGAGCGTTGCTCCATACACCCCGCTCCTCTTCGTCACAGAATGGCCCTCCCACCTTCCAAGCAGAGCATTTATCCTATCGTTGCTGGGATTCTAGTGACAAAGGATAAATGGTATACCTTTTCATGACCCTGTCGTAAGTTCATCGATACGAAGATTACAGCACTTGACCATGAGAACTCACCTCTGGATCATCAGTTGAAGAGTGTGTAAGTGGCACTATGGAGCCCTGATTTTCATGAAAAACAATAAGTGTATCGAGCACTCCATTTGGGTCCATTATGTGGAAAGCTCTTACTCGACCATTGCCATCAAGAGAGTAAATACAATTCTCACAGACAATAGATGGTTTACGAGAAGGAATCTTCAAGTTTCTGTATGAAGTCAAAACAGATGCAGTGCATCATACTGTAAGGGCATCATATAATGCAGATAAACGCCGAAGGTAGTGGAATCATAATAATGTTTACCTGGGGGATTCTTCACCAGTGTCATCTTCTCCAAGCACACCGGCTCGAAGGACAGTCTCCAGCATTCCAGCAGTCTGATATCTCAACGCAAATGCCTTCTGCTCAGGAAAGAACCCTATCTGTGCACTAAACAATATAACCCCTTAGGAATGCTCGGACCTCGGAGCCAACACAAAATAAATGTCCACGAACTTCAGCCCACCTGCTGATATTTATCTACAGTGAACATGTTAGTCTCCTTGATCTTGTACTCCGCCCACTCTGGTTCGGGATCCTCCTCGTCCGCAAATGTTATCCCGGACGTAGCCTGCTTGATATACAGCCTACAACGAATCACAATTGCAGATACATCATTCAGGGATCAGGGTCCGAGGATAGGATCCACACAAAAAGTAGCAATGTAGGCCCTGGATGGTCAAAATGCTTGCAGAAATCAGCTTAGAGCTTGACTTGACTGAAGATGCAGAGGAGTGAACATAGTAACTGAAGCAGAGCAGGTGGGGGTGTAAAAATATCAACATCAGTGTCACCGGGAGCATTACGATTGCATGAGGCTGATGAGGTCGCCCTCCCCGTAGGTGCTGGCGGACAGCCGCGTGCTGATCTCCTGCTGAACCCTCCCGTGCGCGTCGAATTGCTGCACACAGACAAAAATACTTAACCAAAAATTACGGACCCGGAAGCAGGGAGGCCTTGGGGGTTATGAATGGCGGAGGGCGGCGCGTACGTACGTAGAAGATGCCGTTCCACTTGCCGACGTTGAGGTCGAAGAAGCTGCAGAGGTTGTCGATGCTCATGGCCTCGTCCTCGTCCACCTCCGGCGCGCCCGTGACGGCCGCCCGGGCGCAGAGCCGGCCGCGCCGGAGCTGGGGGAGGCGATGGTGGGGCGGCGCGGCGCAGGAGCGTCGTTGGCTCCGTGGATGCGGGACCGCGGAGGCGGCCAGCCGGAGGCCCGCCAGGGTTTCCGCCATGGCCAGTGGGGGAACGGAGTGAAGCGGGAGGAGAGAGGCGTTCGTGTTTTTGCGTTGAGCTGCTCTCTGAACCTTATCGATTCTGACCCTCGCCGTTGGTAAAGACGTATTGCAACCCAAATACGTATCCGCCATGGCAAAGCGTGTTTTTTCTTTTCCTACTTCTAATCTGGTACTATGCAGTTTCTAGCGTTAAAAGGAAAAATACAGCGCTGCGCCTGCAGGATCAAGCTCAACTCTACACTTGCATCTGAAAAAATGTCACAACTCTACACAACTGCATATAAAATACAATCATTTGCTCGAGTCAAGGCAAGGCACACCAGGATCCTCGCCTATGTAATGTGACAACAACAAAGCCTAAACATACATACAACAAAACACAACATACGATGGCATGAATGCTACTCTGCCCAGCTCAATAATGTTAGAGCTCGATTAATTGTATCGGTCTGGGTAAGAAGAGAGCTTCTACTCTCAGGGAGACTTCTTCCTTTTGGAATCCCGCATCGTTTCGATAAATATCTGGTGCCCCTCCACCTCCAGCCTGACCAACAGAAACAAAACACACAAGGGTGTTAACTGCTTAACAAAAAAACGGACTAGCACGTGCTTTCTTCTTATACTCCCTCCGTTCCAAATTTCCAAATTGAACTAAAACCACGACGAGTAATTTGGAACGGAGGGAGTAGAACCGAAAAGACAAGGGAGGACACACCAGTGACCATAGTGCTACAACAGATAAATGCCATATTCCAGATAGAAGCGCAACAGACACCAAACCCAAGGCAGATGCCAATCATAAGCCCGCAATGATCAATGTGCACAACACCCGGGCTAAGACTAGGGCAACTATGTAGCCAAAATCAAGAGAGGGTATTTTGTCGACGGGGTAGCAAGAACAATGTTTAGCATAAAGTTTCAGGCTGCCAACAAGCTCAATAATGATGAGGAAACTTTTTTTGTAGGGCCCAGTCAACATGTGCACACTGCACATTAAACTTGCAAGTGCAGACATATCTAGTCGATGCTAATCTCATTTGCAGTCATTTTTCATGCATAACTGAATATAGGTGAAGGCATGTGACTGTTACTAATGGTAGTTGTTGTGCTTAACAAATTCAAGATGAATAGAATGTTACTAATGATAAAGCAATAAGAAGATTTGTGATTTAGTAGCCACTCACACTCTGTCTGCTCCTTGATGAGTAAAGTTTGAAGCAACTGCCAAAAGTTGGCCACTATGGTTATACGCCATTGACGCCACACTGCCCGAAAAGCTAGGAAACTGTACGGGTGACATGATTATACTTTCAAGTTACGAACCGAAGAACAAAAAATGAAGTACAGTATGTGATAGTAAAAATACAATTGAAAACAAAAGTAATCACAGGCACAGCCCAAAAAGTTTACTTTTATGTTTAGTTGTTCATGGCAGCATCAATCATGTAATACGTGCAATCTTAAGTCCAGATATTTAGCAAGTGTTCAGTACTTAAGAAACCTTGTGAAGAACTAATGAATAATATTGATCAACCAGATGTTTCTCCAAAATATAACAGAAACAGCCCACTTCTTTCAGTTTGCAGAATATTGTGTTCTTCTAATGGTAGTTTTGTATATTTGTGTAACATATGTCCAATGTGTATGTAAATGTGAAGTAGTCTTTTTACAATGGTTTCTCAGAAAAATTATACTAATAGGAATGGTACTCCTGCCATGATGCTCATATTTCCAATCTATTCACGACAGTTAGCTAATAGATAAAGTTTAGCAGGAGGACCTTGGGTAAGACGCCACTCTCAAGTGATGTGACACGTTTAGTGAATTTTCCACCCCATGTAACTACTTCCTTTTTAAGTCAAGCAGTATATAATCAAGATGTAATTTTTAGAAGAACCAGATATTACCTCAAGCAGCTTCTTTTTTGATAAAGCATCCCAAGCAATGGCATATCCTTCATTATCTCCAGTAACAAAAGTTTGCTTGCTGCCAACCAGAGCATACAAATTTAATTTCACTTTGAGAAGCATTGTAGTAGGAAAATGTGCAATTACAGGACTTACGATGGATGAACTGCTATACTATTTATGGGAACTAAACTGGATGTTCCATCTTTTGATCTTGGGTGACATCGAAATGTATATCTGCAAAAGCATAAATATCTCAAGAAGTTACATAGGTAATTGGTACTTCAGTTAAATCTACTTTGTTCTAGGCTTAGATTAGTCCCTCTACTTTAAAAATGCCAACTATGTTCCACAGTCAGCCCTTCGGTGAATGAATATAAGATGGACAGGAAACTGAAGCAAATGAGCAACTTATCTACTTCAGATAGAGGTTACATGACATACTCAGCAATTTTGGCATATAATGTTACTCATGTTGATTTCGATTTTATTGCATTTTACATATATGCATAATAGATACCTCCATTAGTAACAAGTGAGGCAATATGAGAAAGAGACCTAAAATGTCAATTACGGCTGTACATCATCCCAATGCAAATAAACCGGAAAAAAAAGAGAGCAGAAAGGAAGTACCAAAACTAACCCCATGTCATTGTCTACTTTATGGTCAAAATACTTCAACGCAACAGTTCCATCCATAGATCCAGCCGCGTAACCTAATAAAAAAGGTGTATCCAGCCATCAGTCAGAAATCAAGATATCTGTAATTAAAAAACAGCTACTTTAGATCAACAAATAGCACTTATTCAAGTCATCAAGCATTCAACAAAATATGTATGTGTATATATACTAGACTCCACCATCTTCCCTTGCACGATTCTGCTTCAAACATAATAACTAGCAGTTCCTAAAGAAACGTGAAATATCCATACCGTTCCACTCTGCAGAAGCACAAAGACACCGTATATGATGCTTCAGGGGGGAATCTCTTGCCTTAATCGGCGCTGTTAAATTCCTCATGTCATACCAGTAAACATCATTCTCAACTGTGACTAATATATACATGCCACAGACTGAAAGTGATACCACCACTGAATCTAACATGAAAGTGTGGTTAGCGTTTACACTTCTTGTGTGTGTATCCCAGAAAAGTAACTTCTTGTCAAGGCTAGAAGTTACCAATTGACCTGAAAATAACATAAAAGGTACTATTAGTAAATGCAAGCTCCAATGGTAGAAGTAAATACATTAAGAAGCAACTTCGACTGTTTTGATTAATGAAAAAAATCAGTACATAGATATTTTGTATTAATCAGTAATGTCATAGTTTACAACTAAAAATCTATGAAGCTAAACCATCACTTCACCACCATCCCAGTGGTACTGTTTGAATTGGGCATTAAAAAGCTCACATTCATTGTATAATTTCCTATTCAGTAAATGAGGATACGATACACACTGTTTTATAAAGGCATCTAATGCTCCAGGAAAAACACCCAAGAAATCAGAGAGGAGATCATTAAAATTGGCAATGCAACTGACCAGTAATCTGGGAGAACTCAGTGCTGACAACCACATCGTCATGCAGACCCACTGTATCTTGAGCCCCTGAATTCAAGTCATACCTGAGAATATTCTCATCAGCGTAAATACTAATGCATGTAGTTCCCATATAAAATAGAGAAGGCCAGGATTGAGACATTATTTTTTAGTGCAAAATGTAAAACAGCAGTGAAGGGGGCACACCAAACTTTCCTACTTCAGTTCTGATGTATATTCAATAGTGTTAATGCAGTGAAATTGTAAAAACCAAGGCAGTTTATCTGTTTGGGCTTGTTGGCTTGTAGAGTTTTACTTCTGAATTTCATGTAAGGGATGGTTGTTGGAATCGAAAAGAAAATTGGTGGAGGAAGGGCTGAGGGCTGATGAAACTAGTCATAAATCCATGCATCTGCTTCATCTGCACGGGCTAGTTTTTCAAGGACAAACAAACAGTAAAGAAATGGTGTGCTTACAATGTGGCATACAATTGCACATAGGAATGTGAAATGTAGAAAAAACATGTTAATACATTTTCAGAATATTACTCTTCAAAACTAGAAAGAAATGAATCAAAAATAAAAATAAAAGCAATTAGCATAAGTTACAGTTGATCCAGTATAGGCGTGGTATTGTTTGTTTCTCGCTTAATGTGGAAACTTCTGCATCTATTTATAAGGCCAGATGGAAAGAAGGTACACACAAATAGATATACTGGAGATAGGGAAGTGATTGCTTCATGTTCTGAACATTACATTTATACACATATGACAGAAATAACTCAACCGGGATTCATTAAATCTAACATGTTGATAAATTGGATCTTCTAATTGCCTCCATCGCCACTATTTGATCTACACTCTTTTCTCTTTTCTATATGCAGTTGGCATGCAGCATTAAATTTCAACTTTCTTCTGCCCAATACTACCTAAAACAGATAGCTAAAAGCAAAAGACATAAAAGTGACTCAAACAAAACATATTATCAGAATTCCACCCATAAAGCCAAGCAGCTCACATAGATGGGATTACATTTGTTTTGTCTAATATTTTTCATTTCCATTGTATACTTCAATTTATCTGCTGAAATAAAGTACATAGATATGTAACTGAAATTATTCTAATTTCAGAGTTTACCTTAAATAATTACAAAGGTAAATAAGACAATTCCTACTGCCATACTCTGAACAAATTCTACCAGGCTTTATGAAGTGTGAAAGTCGATACAAACAGATCTTCTAGTTGGATGGGTCAGATTTTATTTCTAGTTTTGTCTCTTAGAATTAATATGGAGCCTCGAAGGGGGCTGTAATCAGAATAGAGGACAGTACCCCTACATTTGGAAAAGAAAAACGGTACAAACATTATGTTTCTGTCATGCTTAAGTACATGGATTTCGTGAAGTGTGGCAACTGTTGATACCTTATTACAGATCCATCTGAACCGCCTGCGAACGCCACAGACTCATCCTTGAAGCAGCAGTCCAGAAGTGCTGCCTCGGAATTCGCCTCCAGCCGGAGAATGGATTTGTCCGCATCGTACAGCCGCAGCCCCTGCAGAACAAAGTTCCACGCGAAACTCTGTCAGGCACCTCCTCGGCAAAGATAAAGTGCCCTAATTTCATCTCAAATAAATGCATCAAATTCGGAAGCCGGGATGAGCTAAATTGGGCAAGAGTTACAGCGAATCTGCCCAAAAAATGTTGGACGAAACACACACTTGGCAAATTGCGCCGCCCTCGAATCTGAACAAACCACAAGTAGAAGCGTGCTACTACCACCAAGAAATGGCGAAGCCAAAAAAGATAAGGAGGGGGGAGAGAGATCTCACCGAGTCCCAGGAGGAGACTATGAGGTTGTTGGAGGACGGCGCGAATCGAACCCTGGAGACGGCGCCGGCGCCAGCCGCCAGCCCTCGCCTCGCCATCGCGCGGTCTCAGAAAGTAGGAGCGAGGGTTTGGGAGTTTTGAGTTCTCCCGGCGCGCTCCTGGGAAGATGGCAACGCCGCCGCTTCTTGCCGCTACCTTCCCCCGAACAGCTGGCTGCGGCGTCCCACAGCGATGGAAGAGACGGCGGGCGCAGGCGGGGGCGCGGAGGAGTTGCGCCGAGCCGGAGCGCTGCCGTCGGCCGCGGCGTCCCCCGGAGTGGCGGGGAAGGCGACGGAGCACGCGGGGGTTGGCTTTTGCCTCCAGAGGGTGCGGCGGCGGTTGGGGATGAACGGGATGCGCGACGGCGGGCGCGTCGGGTGAATTGAATTTGGGTCGACCTGGCGGGCGCGGGATGGCTTGTGTTTCTTTTCTCGTTCTTGAAAATTTGCTCATTCGCCACAAGGGTAAGGTGGTATTTTCATATGCATAGCCAACTGTATTCTCCATACATTGGTTAATTCCACACCTAAAAACTTACTGTAGTTGGAAAGAACTTGATGTAGTCGTAGGCTCGTAGCTACTCCTCTATTAGCTAATGTTTGCCTATTTTCCCAAAGTAACGAGTCTTCCAAATTGGAGATACCAGAAAATGGCTCATGTCACCCGTGCCGCCCATGTCTGGCGGCACGGGGAAAACCCTAACCGCCGCC
>NC_041389.1:594823758-594907635 GCF_002162155.2 Triticum dicoccoides | reverse complement strand
AAATCGCCGCCTCGGGGCGAGTCGGCGCTAAACTCAGCGTGGGGGCTTACGGATTCCCAGCCGCCGGCCCTAGGGTCGCCCCCAGAAGCCTTTTTTTAAGGAATTCGGCAAAGTTCGGCAAACTGGACAAATATTCAGCTAAAGTTCGGTAAAGTGGACAAATATTCGACATTACATAACAAAGTTTTTTTTAAAAGGTCGCAACTACAACTACGGGGCGAAGAAGTCGCTGAGCGCGGAGAAGTCGCCGACGTCGCCGCCATCGTTGCCGTCATCCTCGTCGGCCTTCTCCTCCTTGACGCGTCCGCCTCTGCTGGACCCCTGCCCGGCGTCGCCCTGGCGGACCGGTGGCGGCGGCGCGTCATCGTCGCTGTCGTCGAGGACCATGACGCTGCCCTCATCACGGCCACGGCGCCGAGCGGCGAACTGCTCGTAGGCGCGGCACTGGCGCTCCAGCTCCGTTCGCGCCCAGTTTTCACGCGCCCACTTCAAGGCCGCCTCGTCGTCGAGCTCCTCCTTGACGCCGCCGGCGAGACCTGGCTCCGTCTTCACGACGGCGAGACCCGACTCCGTCTTCACGACGGCGAGGCCCAGCTCCTTCTTCGCTTTGATGTAGCGGGGAGGAGCCGAGGAGGAGGCGCACCCTTCGCCCTCGTTGATGATGATGCCGGCGCTGCGGGTGTGCCGACCGAGTGGCGTCTCCACTGCAGGATCGGCCTTGACGCCGAACACCGCCGGCGAGCTGGAGGAGTGGGAGGAGGAGCGGGAGGAGGAGTGCGAGGAGGAAGACGAGGAGGAGCCGAACCTCCTGGGCATCCATTACCCGGCGCTCCAGCGGGGGACCAGGGCGGCGGCCGCGGCAGGGTATGCCAGCGGCGGGTCATTGTCGCCCTCGAGGTACTGGAGAACCGCGTGGTGCGTGCGGCCGGGGGCACCCCACTATAGGCGGCGCCCCTCGTTGTTCTTGATGCCCATCACCATCGGCGCCCCGTTGGTAGATGCCATCCGATGTGCCTACCAGCGCTGGAAGTACACCGCCCACGACTCGTGGTTGTCGGCGGCGTACCGCGGGAGAGCGAGCTGCTCCTCCGTCAGCGACGCCGGCACGCGGTCGACCTCGGCGGCGAAGAGTTGGCGGGACAATTTAAGCAGAATAAAATATCTATTTTTTTTAGAATCGAATTAGTCTATTTTTTTGCTATTTTGTACTGTATAATTCCTTTGTGTATGGGATCATTTTCCCCGAGGGTTTCCAATCAATGGGGGCGTAGTATAGGTCATTGTTTTATAGGCTTTCTCATATTCAGTCGGAAGAGTTTAGGTAAGACTTTCAAAGAAAGGTAATTTTCCCAACCAATAAGTATTGGGCTCCCAAGTAAACAAAGCAAAGGATCAAGTGACCAACATGCTGCGGAGCAGCCAAGTAAACCCAACAACCCATCCCAATCCTTGCTTTCATTGAAAAAGGTGAATTTACTCGAATATTCGTTCAATGACTCAATATTTAGTAATCAAATCATGCGTCGGTTGGTTAGTGTATCACGACCGGGGACACCTGGCACTGACTCATTCTTGTCTACTTCAAAACCGAAACAGATAGGTTGTCTTAAAGATCATTTCTATAGTGAGAAGGAGGAACTTTCTTACTAAGGCAACTCGTAGATTTTAAACACGAATTTCTAATCTTAGTAGGAGCTTTCCAAAGAAATAGCTTAGTAGCCACATTAGCTGCGCTTGGGATGATTTTAGGCACGGCGTATTCCCTTTGGCTATATAATCGTGTGGTTTCCGGAAATTTAAAACCTGATTTCCTCTATAAATTCTCTGATCTAAATGGCAGAGAAGTTTCCATATTTCTACCTTTTCTTGTTGGAGGGGCGACCGTCCATTGAACTACCAAAAAAGGGTAAACCAATGTGATCATGACATTGTAGGTGCTTGCCATGGGACGGATGTGACTTCCCTCATAAGTAATGGGTGGCATAGCCCATAGCAGAAGTCACCTTTTTTATCCATTTCTTTATTACCCCATAGGAGCCCACCCTGGTGGGATCGAGAGAAAGAAAGGACGGGGGTCTAGTTTTGCTTGACCCCTCTTGACGTTGCTGGTCATCCCAACTCGTATTAGCTATCGAAAGTCGTACTTACTTGACATTCCCGTATGCCATAAGTCATCCCTACAGAAAGCACCAGGCACAATAACCGGAAGATGGTCTTTTCTCACTCTCCCTGTAGTCAAGAAATAGGGAGTATTATGACATGTTTCATTGACATCAGCATTTTTCTCTCATCCTTCGCCCGCTATCCATCCTAACTGCTCTTTCCAATTCAAAAACCACTAGGCATAGAAGGAAATCTTTCCCAGTAGAAGGTTCTCAGTAATCAGCAGTGGGAATAAGCCCTTCCAGTCTTTTTCACCTAAGAAGGTTTTGGAGGAGGAACCTATGGGAACGGAAGTCCTGCACCTTTTTCGTTAGAAATCAAAAAAGGTGGAATGTGGAGCTAATATGGCTGGCTACAAGTATAGCCAAAGAAAGATGAGACGGGACGGACTGTCAGAGGACGCAACGGGACTACCAGGGGAAAGCCTGCGCCAATCAATCATCACTTGCATAAAAAAGCCCCTTTTCCAATGGAAACCTGGGGAAATACAATTGCTCAATCCATATGATTTTGAAATAGCGTCTAAAGTGACTCTTGCAATTTCACTGCATGCAAATACCATAGTGACTTGGCTTTGGGGTGGTTTCTCCGTGGACAATGCCACCTTAAATCGTTTTTTTAGTCTCCATCATTTACTCCCCCTCATTTCCTCTAAATGGTAGAGAAGGAATTAGAATCCAGTAATAGACTCCATGTCATTATGCAAAAAAAACATAGTATCAGAAGCATATTGCAAATGACTAATCCCCCTGGTATCAGATGTGGTACCAAACCTCTAATCACACCTGCTTCCTTAGCTCTATCCGGAATTGCAGATAGTGCATCACCTACTAGGTGAAAAAGCAAAGGAGAAAGAGGATCTCCTTGCCTCAAACCTCTGAAAGTAGAGAAATATTCTCACCAATCTCCATTCATATTCGCACACACTTTGCCTCCTTCCACTGTGCCTAAGGAGAAATTGCCACCGAGTGACGTGCCAGCGCTACTACTTGATTGAGTGCTAGCATGTAGCTGTGTTTTCAGCATCGTTTGTGGCGCCTTCAGCCACAGATCCTTCTACTGTCCTAGGCGAGGGAAGCAAGGTAACCAAGTAATCCTCTTTCTTGTGCTTCAGCCCTATGAGGATATGGTGAGAAACGTGGAACATGTGAGAAAATGTATTGTGCCATTGAGGGGAAGAGCTTTTCTTTCCCTTTCTCTCGTCATCACGCCAACATACACAAGGCTTTCCTTCACAGGGCCCCACCTTGACTTGCCATCATGGCTACACTCTTTTCATCAAAGCAACTCTTCTTAAGAAGACCCTGTTGGGGATCGTTGCAGAAATTAAAAAAATTCTACGCATCACCAAGATCAATCTATGGAGAGACTAGCAACGAGAGAGAGGGGAGTGCATCTTCATACCCTTGAAGATCGTGATGCGGAAGCGTTACAAGAACGCGGATGAAGGAGTCATACTCGTAGCGATTCAGATCGCGGTTGATTCCGATCTAAGCGTCGAACAACGGCGCCTCCGCGTTCAACACACGTACAGCCTAAGGACGTCTCCTCCTTATTGATCCAGCAAGGGGGGAGGAGAAGTTGAGGGAGAGCTTCAGCAGCACGATGGCGTGGTGGTGGAGCTTGCAGTTCTCCGGCAGGCCTTCGCCAAGCACTACGGAGGAGGAGGAGGTGTTGGGGAGGGAGAGGGCTGCGCCAGGGGAAGGGGTGCGGCTCCCATGCGCCTCCCCACCATATATAGGGATGGAGGGGGCTGTTTTCTTGTCCTCCAAGTCCATTGGGGCATTGGCAAAGGTGGGGGAAAGAAATCTCATCATTTCCCTTCCCCACCAATTGTTATCCCCCCTTTTTAGGGATCTTGAGCTTATCCCTTTGGGATATGAGCTTATCCCATGCAGGCTGGCCGAACACAGCCTCAATAATCTGAAAGGATACAAGCCAGTCAAGCAGACTCTTAGGCGCTTCTCAGAGCCTAAGCGGCAAGCCATGGGAGAAGAGCTAGCCAAGCTACTCAAGGTCGGATTCATCAGAGACATTAAACATCCAGATTGGCTAGCAAACTTGGTAATGGTACCAAAGAAGGACAAATCCTGGCGCCTATGTGTCGATTTCAAGGACCTCAATAAGGCTTACCCTAAGGATCCCTTCCCCCCGCATTGATCAAATCATCGACGCCATCGCAGGACACGACTCATTGTGTTTCCTCGACGCATACTCCGGATACCATCAAATCAAGATGGCGGAGTCCGACCAGGCCGCAACGGCCTTCATCACGCCGTACGACCCCTTCTATTTCAAAACCATGCCTTTCGGGCTCAAAAACGCCAGCGCAACCTATCAACGCATGATTCAGACATGCCTGGAAAAACAAATCAGGAAGACAGTCGAGGCCTACGTAGACGACATGGTCATCAAAACAATACATGTTGAAACTTTAATAGATGACTTGAGGCTTACGTTCAACAATCTCCGAACATACGACATCAAGCTTAACCCGAAGAAATGTGTCTTCGATGTACCCTCTAGGAAATTGCTCGGCTTCATCGTTTCCAATAGAGGAATTGAAGCAAATCCAGCAAAAATCCGAGCTCTGTCACAGTTGGCTATCCCAACAGACCTCAAGCAGATCCAGAAAGTAACTGGATGCGTGGCTGCCTTAAGCCGCTTTATCTCCCGCTTAGGAGAAACTACACTACCTCTTATCGCCTTCTTCGATGCACCGAACACTTCGAGTGGACAGATGCTGCCACGGCCGGACTGGAAGAAATAAAGGCACTCTTGGCCACAAACCCAGTCCTGACCGCGCCAAATACTGGCAAACCCATGCTATTATACATAGCCGCAACAAACCAAGTTGTAAGCGCAGTGCTCGTCGTCGAACGAGAAGCAGACGAACACAAGTTCCCGCTCCAAAAGCCGGTATATTACGTGTCCACTGTCCTCACTCCATGCAAATCTCGGTACCCACACTATCAAAAGATAGTGTACGCGGTCTTCATGGCATCCCGGAAACTACGACACTACTTTCAAGAGTGTTCGATCATGGTGGCCTCCGAAGTACCACTCAATGACATAATAAATAACCATGATGCAATAGGACGAATTGCTAAATGGGCTATTGAGCTCCTTCCGTTCGACATAGCATACAAACCACGGTGGGCCATTAAGTCGCAAGTGCTGGCTGACTTTGTCGCCAAATGGACAGAAGCCGAACTCCCTAAGGAGTACGACGCGTACTCAAATTGGATCATGCACTTCGACGGCTCTAAATGTTGGCCGGATTGGGAGTAGGTGTTGTCCTGACATCCCCCACCGGAGACACGGTCCAATACGTACTCCAAATATTATATTATACACAGACTCCAACAATGCAGCCGAATACGAGGCTTTGTTGCATGGTCTTTGGATGGCAGTCTCCATGGGCATCCAATGCCTCGAAGTGTGCGGGGACTCGAACCTCGCAATATCTTAGATAAATGGAGACTTTGATGCCAAGGATCCGAAAATGGCGGATTATCGCAATGCTGTCCTCAAAATGTCAGCACGGTTCGAGGGGCTCGAATTCCACCATGTGGTCAGAGAAAATAATCAAGCGACTGATATCCTCGCCCGCATCAGCGCTAAACGCGACCCCGTCCCACCCAATATCTTCTTGGAAAGGTTGTTCAAGCCGTCCAAGGTATGGGAAGGGGAGTTCGGCAATTTTAGTCCAGCTCCGAACAAAACCCCAGATTCCGAACCATATGACGTAATCGGAGGCTCTGCCACCGAAATAACACCTTCGGCCCACGAAATCATGGCTGTCATCGCCCCGTGGACCGAGCCCTTCTTGGCCTACCTAAATAGGCAAGAGCTCCCTGAAGACCAAAACGAGGCACGTTGTATTGTGCGACGTTCTAAGGCCTACAATGTACATGAAGGAGAGCTCTACAAGAAGAGCACCACCGGAGTGCTCCAACGATGCATCTTCAAAGAGGGAGGGCGGCAGCTCCTAGCCGAAATCCATTCTGGACTCGGCGGGCACCACGCGACAGCCCGGACACTTGTAAGCAAAGCCTTTCATACAGGTTTTTACTGGCCAACAGCCCAGGGAGATGCACAAGACCTTGTCCAACACTGTGTTGGTTGCCAACTATTTGCCAATCAGAGCCATATGCCCCCTACCGCTCTCCAAACAATCCCCATAACTTGGCCCTTCGCGGTCTGGGGGCTAGATATGGTGGGACCCCTTAAAGGGGGAAGCCATAAGAAAAAATACTTATTGGTCATGGTGGACAAGTTCACCAAATGGATAGAAGTCAAGCCAGTTAAAACAGCCGAATCCGGACCAGTGATAGACTTCATATCAGGGGTTGTACACCGTTACGTTGTCCCCCACAGCATCATCACTGACAATGGCTCGAACTTCACAGCCGATGAGGTGAAAACTTGGTGTGGCAAAATGGGCATCAAGCTCGACTACGCCTCTGTCTATCATCCCCAAACAAACGGTCAAGTCGAACGTGCAAATGGTCTCATCAGGAGCGGCATCAAACCCAGACTAGTGCGATCCTTGAAGGAATCAGACACACATTAGGTCGAGGAGCTCGACTCCGTACTCTGGGGGATGCGGACCACGCCGAATCGTAACACTGGATACACACCATTTTTCATGGTGTACGGCGCAGCAGCAGTGCTACCCTGCGACATAATCCATGACTCACCTCGTGTGCGCATGTACGAAGAGAAGGAAGCCGAGCTAGATCGACAGGATAACTTAGATGCTTTGGAGGAGGAGCGTGACGTCGCAAAAGCCCGTTCCACATTCTATCAGCAACAGGCTCGAAGGTATCAAAGCAGAGAAGTACGGGCCAAAACTTATAACATTGGCGAACTAGGTCTACGCCTCTCCGAGAAGAAGAAGGACAAGCTCAAACCCAAGTGGGAGGGTCCCTTCATCATTGATAAAGTTCTCACCGGAGGAGCGTACCATCTGTGCAGTGCATCTGATAACAGACTCGAGCCGAACCCATGGTACCCGGCCAGACTATGAAGATTCTACGCCTAGCACCAAACTCAGTGTTCGTCTCCTTACCCCCGCTTCTGCAATTATGTTCTCTTTCTTCCTTTCTCGCCCTCTTTTCCCTTTTAGCATACAACCTTAAAAACTGTACGGATGCCCTGATCGCTTTGGCCGCACTATGCGTGCACACTATACCTGGGGGCTTCCTATTCGGAAGCTAAATATAACTACCTTAATGGTTTCCTGCCAGCCACATATGCATTTTTCTTTCCATATGTGCCTTTTCTTCACCATTATATGCATCGATATGACTTAAGTTTTGGCCATGCTGGGTTGCCTGGCTCTTGTGTTTATGCCCTACGTTCCCGTTAATTCGGCTAGGGCATAAGGGGAGCACCTCTGCGATTGTTACTGCCGGTTGAGCCGGATGTGTACCTCAGACTGGGTGAAGCCGAAAGCTAGCGTTCTTAAGGGAATATTCGGTCGGTGAACAAAATATGTTCTCGTTCATTACAACGTAAATACCCAGATGTTTTGTTTCCTGCGCTTCTGTTCGCAGTTTAGACATGCACATCGCTGCATGCGCACCTAGTGAAAGGAACCCCTAATGGAACTATTCTCGCTGGAAGATGTTTCTTACTATCCATGTAATATAACATAACTAGTTGGGTACTTGTCTGTTTACGCACTTATGACCCCTACGCCTGGTTTCCATGCATACCCCGATTGTTCATAACTGCGAGGGTATTCGGATACACCCCGGACTGTCGGGTCCGGGGGCTGAAGCGAAAATGTCTGCCATGACAAATGCTTTTCAATCCGGCTAGGGACTACATAGGTCCATTTAATTACGTAGTCACTTGGACTGGCTATATTCTTCCTCTATACCATCCAACAGGCTGTCTAGTCTACAATCCTGTTGGGAGTACTTTGCAGCTAACGCTACTTGGTCATATACCAGACTAACGGGTATCTCTTGCCCATCTGACCCCACCGGTCCGACTTTGGCCATATGGTTCGGGTCAGCCTTAGCGTATCACGTCTTCACCATGGCCCAAGCTTCCCTCGCACCTTGCCGGCAAGCTAATATCTTCCATAATCGGAAGCGCCGCCGTGCTCCTTTGAGCATCTCCACAAGCTCGCTCATGCCTCCTGGCAGGGAAGTGGATGGCCACAAGGCCTGGTGTCGGTGTCAAAACCGGCGGATCTCGGGTAGGGAGTCCCGAACTGTGCGTCTAGGCGGATGGTAACAGGAGACAAGGGACACGATGTTTTACCCAGGTTCGGGCCCTCTTGATGGAGGTAAAACCCTACGTCCTGCTTGATTAATATTGATGATGTGTGTTACAAGAGTAGATCTACCACGAGATCAAGGAGGCTAAACCCTAGAAGCTAGCCTATGGTATGATTGTTGTTCGTCCTACGGACTAAAGCCATCCGGTTTATATAGACACCGGAGAGGGCTAGGGTTACACAGAGTTGGTTACAATGGTAGGAGATCTACATATCCATATTGCCAAGCTTGCCTTCCACGCCAAGGAAAGTCCCATCCGGACACGGGACGAAGTCTTCAATCTTGTATCTTCGTAGTCTTGGAGTCCGGCCAATGATAATAGTTCGGCTATCCGGACACCCCTAGTCCAGGACTCCCTCAGTAGCCCCCGAACCAGGCTTCAATGACGATGAGTCCGGCGCGTATATTGTCTTCGGCGTTGCAAGGCGGGTTCTCCTTCAAACTTCATGTTCCTGTCGAATAGTGTCTGGCTTCCTTATAAATGTTGCGCTCCTTGGCTTCTACGCCCAATAATGGCCTTCTTCCGCGTGTCATATGAATGCGAAAGCTAGGGTATTTTTACATTTTCCCCCCTAGCCGTGCGAACAAGCCGCCTATAAGAGAGGCGAGGATCTAGATCCAACTCACACCATTCTCCTTCCGCAAGTACTCATCGAAGCGCCTCTGACAAAAATCCACTCTATCATGGATAGTCGATGCGGCTTCTTCTCTCGCGCTCCCAGCCCTAAGCCAGGGGATTGGGGAAGATGCTCAGTTCCACACAACGAGCTAGTGGCGCTCCAAACCGAGGGATATCTTCCCCCAGCCTTCATGGTTCCGATTCGAGCCGGACTGGCCACCTTCAGGGGTGGAAAGCAGGCGGAGAGCGTCCCCAACCCCTCCAAAGGAGAGCGGGTATGCTTTGTCCCTTATCTAATAAGGGGACTCGGATTTCCCATACATCCATTTCTCCGGGGGCTCCTGGAGTTCTACGGACTCCAGCTTCACCACCTTACACCTGCCTCCATTTTGCACATCGCAGGCTTTGTAGCTCTTTGCGAGCTGTTCTTGGGCATCGAGCCCCATTTTGCGCTGTGGAAGAGATTGTTTTGCCTCGTACCCCGTTCTCACGAGGGGTCGATATATCAAGTGGGCGGAGCCGAAATATGGCGCATCGCCGGGACCGGATATCTATCCGGCACCCCGAAGAAGGCGTCCAAAGACTGGCCTTCGGAATGGTTCTACATGGAGGACGCCCCTCTGCCGGATCCAGTTCGGATCGGCCTCCCGGAGTTCAGCAATGCTCCCTTGAAGAAACGCCTGAGTTGGCTCCCGCGGAGCCCTCAACGGGAGGATGATGGGAGCGTCAATTATCTGATGGGCCGGATTAGGTTACTGGCCCACTCCGGATTGACCATGATTGGAATCATGGCCACGTGCATTATGCGAGGGGTGCAGCCGCTCCAATATAGGGGCCACCCCATGTGGGATTTCAACGGGGAGAACGACGCCACCCGTCATGGCCGCAAGGGGCCGGGATCGGCCGCGAATCTGGTGAAGATCCTGTTCGGCTTGTACAAGGGGGAGAAGGAGGACTTCCTCCAGATGAGCCCATTGAATGGGTTCTCCATGAATAACCCTCGGAGCTGGGTAAGCGAACCTTTATTCACCCGACCCGTGCTTTCGAAGTTAAATTCCTTACTTTATGATTTCAACGCAGGAACTGCATCGGGATGTGGAGGGCATACACAGTCCGACTCCACAACCCGAGGATCCGGGAAGATCCCTTGATCCGGCCTCCAAAGAGGATCCAGACATAAAGGTGGAGCTAATTGATGGGGTGTTCCACCAACTCAGCATGGACAATGCTTTAGTCGCCATTACGGTTGACTACCCCGGTTTATGTCCGGCTTCTCAGGTAATTATGACTGGAGTTCTGACACCATTACTTCGTCCTTGCGTATTTCAGATCGCCGTATACCAATAGTGTCTTGCAGGAGGTGCCTTCAAGGCGAGAAGCCGAACCCGCGGCGGCTGACCAACAAGGGTCAGTTCGGCCCAGCAGGCGGAAAAGGAGTGCGACGTGAATCGAAACATCGCCGCAACGGTACGGCGCACCGTTGTTTTTAAGGGAAGGATCCCTAGGAGGTATATTAATGCCCATAACTTTTCCAGGAGAAAGAGCGCTCGCCGGACAATGTCCAGAGAGGTTGCCAATCAAGCCTTCGCCAGCCATGCTCCAACGCGTGGTCCGGAAGGGGAGGCGAACACAAGGCATGAGCCGGATGCTCCTCCAATGGAGGATGCCCACAGGCTGTCCGCCACCCGTTCTGAGGTGGAGAGCGCCATGAATCACAGGCGTCGCCGGACAGTTCTTCGTGACGCGTGTTTCTCCCCGGAGGCGTTGAATGCCTTTGATGCGGGAGACGCGCACCTCCGTGCCGCTCAAGATGGTTTAACCAGAGCCACGGAGCAGTATGTGAAGGACATACGGGTAAGTAATTTTAATAGTTATATATGCCAGTAGCCCCCGAGACTTAAAATAGTTAAAATAACTGATTTAAGGATCATTTATTATGCAAGATCTTATGGAGAAGAATACCCACCTGTCCCAGGAGCTTCAAGAGTGCAAGGCCCAACTTGAGGCCGCACTGACCGCCACAGGAGGAGACACAAAGACCCCCTCCGGTAACACATATTTCAAAAATGTTTTATGGCATGCGGCGTGCGTATAAATCTGACAATAATACTGCAGATGTTGCCGGACTTGATCCGGACAAGCAACAGCTACTGCGCCAGTTGAAGGCCGGCGAGAGGGTGCTTATGAAGGTGCAGCAGGAGAGGAACAAACTCCAAGATGCCCACACCCAGCTTGGAGAAGAGCTAAAAGGTGTTCGGGCCCAGCTGTCTGGCTCCTTGAAGGAGAATCAGCGGCTTCGTCGCAGCATCTATAGTAAGTGCTTGAGCAAACTCTTTTGAAAAGAAGAGTTCGGCAAGGAAGTCGGTTGACAGAAATATGTCTGTAGGTGTGTTCACAGGCCGCCCTATGGAGGAAATGCCCGGTTCAACGGGTGAACAACTTCCCGAGCTGGTGCAACTGCTTGAACGTGTTCGGCAGGCGATGAGTGGCGTCGTTCAGGCCTTATGGCCTTCCGTCTCCCTACCTGAGGGCCTTGGAGGGCTTGCTGAGAAGCTTCAGGGAGTATGGCGACGTCTCCGTCTGTGGAAGATATCGGCCTGCCGTCAAGGCGCCAGGGAGGCCTGGGCCATGGTGAAGACGCGGTACCCGAAGGCTGACCCAAACCACATGGCCGAGGTCGGACCCGTGGGGCCTGATGGGAAGGAGATCCCTGTGAGCTTGATGTACGGCCAAGTAGAGCTGGCCGCGAAATATTCCCAACAGGACTGTAAATTAGACAGCCTGTTAGATGGGATTGAAGAGGAGTACAATCAGTCAGTTTGACGATGTAATTTTAAAATGACATGTAAAATGCCTTCTAGCCGGATTGTAGATCGTTTGCCTTTGCGGACCTTTTCTCTTCAACCTCGGGACCCAACAGTCCGGAGTGTGTCTGAATACCCTGACGGTTATAAAAGAACCGGGGCATGCATGGAGACAAGGCGTAGGGGTCATAATTGCTTTATCATACAAGTGCCCAACTAGCTATGTTATATTACATGGTTAGTAAGAAACATCTTCCAGGGAGAATAGTTTCGTTAAGGGTTCCTTTCCCTGGGAGGCATGCCTGAAAGTGCATGTCCGGACTGCGAAAATAGCAGAAAAAGCATCTGGGGGCAGATAAATAAGTAAGTAATAAATCATCTTTCAGGTCACCGACCGAATATTCCCTTAAGAACGCTAGCCTTCGGCTTCACCCAGTCTGAGGTACACATCTGGCTGACCCGACAGTAACAATCGCAGAGGTGCTCCCTTTACCTCCTAGCCGAACAATCGGGAACGTAGGGGTAAGCACAGGAGCCAGGCAACCCGGCTTGGCCAAAACTTAAGTCATATCGATGCATATAATGGTGATCAAAAGGTACATGCGGAAGTGTGACACATATGGGTGGCATGAAGCCCATATAAATAAGCTTCTGTTAAAGAAGCCCCCAGGTATAACGAGTGCGAGTAGCACATCGAGCGAGTGCGAACGAAGCGCAGATTAGCCCTCAAGAGGTTTGTACTGAAAGAGGGAGGAAAAGGGAGGGAAAACAAAGACAGCGAAAAAACATGAAAGGTGGACAGAGGAAGGAGACGAACCCTGAGTCCGGCGCTAGGCGTAAAATCTTCAGAGACGGGCTGCGTTCCATGGGTTTGGCTCGAGTCGGTTGTCAGATGTGTTGCGTAGACGGTATGCACCGCCGGTAAGGACTTGGTCGATGATGAAGGGACCTTCCCATTTGGGCTTAAGTTTGTCCTTTTTCTTGTCCGGCAGGTGTAGAACTAGCTCGCCAACATTGTAAGTTTTGACCCGTACTTCTCTGCTTTGATATCTTCGAGCCTGCTGTTGATAGAATGCAGAACGGGATTTTGCCATGTCGCGCTCCTCCTCTAAAGCGTCCAAACTGTCCTGCTGATCCAGCTCGGCTTCTCTTTCCTCGTACATGCGCACGCTAGGTGAGTCATGAATTATATCGCAGGGCAAAACTGCCTCAGCGCCGTATACCATAAAAAATGGTGTGAATCCGGTTGTGCGGTTTGGTGTGGTCCGCAGCCCCCAGAGTACGGAGTCGAGCTCCTCTACCTAGTGCGTGTTAGATTCCGTGAGGGACCGCACTAATCTGGGTTTAATGCCGCTCATGATGAGACCATTTGCCTGTTCCACTTGATCATTAGTTTGAGGGTGGTAGATTGAAGCGTAGTCGAGCTTGATGCCCATGTTTTTGCACCAGAGTTTAACCTCGTCGGCCATGAAATTCGTGCCGTTATCAGTGATGATGCTGTGGGGGACGCCAAAACGGTGTACTACCCCAGATATGAAGTCTATCACAGGTCCGGATTCTGCCGTTTTAACCGGCTTGGCCTCTATCCATTTGGTGAATTTGTCCACCATGACCAATAAGTATTTGTGCTTGTGGGTTCTCCCTTTAAGGGGTCCAACCATGTCAAGCCCCCAGACCGCAAACGGCCAAGTAATGGGTATAGTTTTGAGGGCGGTGGGTGGCATGTGGCTCTGATTAGCAAAGAGCTGGCAACCGACGCATCGTTGGACTAAGTCTTGAGCATCTGCCAGGGCGGTCGGCCAATAAAATCCTGTACAGAAGGCCTTGCCTACAAGGGCCCGGGCGGCGGCGTGGTGCCCGCCGAGTCCGGCGTGAATTTCAGCCAGGAGATTTCGCCCTTCCTCTTCGGAGATACACCTTTGAAGGACTCCGGTTGTGCTTTTCTTATAAAGTTCTCCCTCATGGACCTTGTAGGCTTTAGATCGCTGAACTATGCAGCGGGCCTCATTTTGGTCTTCGGGAAGTTCCTGCCGGATTAGGTAGGCTAGGAATGGTTCCGTCCACGGGGCAATTACTGCCAGTATTTCGTGGGCTGAATCTGTTATTTCATTGGCTGAGCCACCGATTGTGTCAGAATGTTCTGCTTAGGTGATGCGGTTGGTTCCGGATTGTTATTTCCGGACTCCTCTTCCCATAATACGGATGGCTTAAAGAGCCGCTCCAGGAAGATGTTTGGAGGGACGGCGACGCGTTTTGCGCTGATGCGTGCCAACACATCTGCTGCCTGGTTATTATCCCGGGCTACATGGTGGAATTCGAGTCCTTCGAACCGGGCTGGCATTTTTAGGACAGCGTTTCGGTAGGCTGCCATTTTCGGATCCTTGGCGTCAAAGTCTCCATTTACTTGGGATATTGCGAGGTTTGAATCCCCGCGCACCTCTAGGCGTTGAATACCCATGGAGATTGCCATCCAGAGGCCATGTAGAAGGGCCTCGTATTCGGCTGCGCTGTTGGAGTCCGTGTACATTATTTGAAGCACGTATTGGACTGTGTCTCCGGTTGGGGACGTCAAGCCGACGCCAGCTCCCAAGCCAGCCAACATTTTGGAGCCGTTGAAATGCATGATCCAATTGGAGTATGCGCCGTACTCTTTAGGGAGTTCGGCTTCGGTCCATTCGGCGATGAAGTCAGCCAGAACTTGCGACTTGATGGCTCGCCGTGGTTTGTAGGTTATATCAAATGGTAAGAGCTCAATGGCCCATTTTGCAATCCTGCCCGTCGCATCACGATTGTTTATAATGTCGTTGAGAGGTACTTCGGAGGCCACCATTATGGAACACTCTTGAAAGTAGTGTCGCAGCTTCCGGGATGCCATGAACACCGCGTACGCTATCTTTTGATAGTGTGGGTACCGGGACTTGCATGGAGTTAAGACAGTGGATACGTAGTACACTAGTTTTTGAAGAGGGAATTTGTGCCCTTCTATTTCTCGTTCGACGATGAGTACCGCGCTGACAACTTGATGTGTTGTTGCGATATATAACAGCATTGGTTCGCCCAGGTTGGGCGCGGCCAGGATCGGGTTTGTTGCCAATTCGGCCTTTATTTCTTCGAGTCCGGCCATGGCAGCATCCGTCCATTTCGAAATGTTCGGTGCGCCGGAGGAGGCGATAGAGGGGCATTGCCTTTTCTCCCAAACAGGAGATGAAGCGGCTTAGAGCCACCACGCATCCAGTTAGTTTTTGTATTTGCTTGAGGTCTTTTGGGATATCCAATTGTGACAGAGCTCGGATCTTGGCTGGGTTTGCTTCAATTCCTCTACCGGATACAATGAAGCCCAAGAGCTTTCCGGCTGGTACGCCGAAAACACATTTTTCTGGGTTGAGCTTAATGTCATATGCTCGGAGGTTGTCGAATGTCACCCTCAAGTTGTCTACTAGAGTTTCGACGTGTTTGGTCTTGATGACCACATCGTCTACGTATGCCTCTACTATTTTGCCTATCTGGGTAGCCAGACATGTCTGAATCATGCGCTGATATGTTGCGCCGGCGTTTTTGAGTCCGAAGGGCATTGTGTTGAAGCAGAATGGCCCATATGGAGTAATGAATGCCGTTGCGGCCAGGTCTTTTTCCGCCATCTTAATTTGATGGTATCCGGAGTATGCGTCGAGGAAGCACAATGAATCGTGCCCTGCGGTAGCATCGATGATTTGGTCGATGCGAGGGAGAGGGAAAGGGTCCTTTGGACAGGCCTTGTTAAGGTCTTTGAAATCGACGCAAAGGTGCCAGGATTTGTCCTTTTTGGTACCATTACTAGGTTGGCTAGCCAGTCCAGATGTTTTATATCTCTGATGAATCCGGCTTCTAAGAGTTTGGCTAGCTCCTCTCCCATTGCCTGTCTTTTGGGTTCGGAAAATTGCCGAAGAGCTTGTTTGACTGGCTTGAATCCTTTTAGGATATTTAGGCTGTGCTCTGCCAGCCTGTGTGGAATTCCTGGCATGTCTGAAGGGTGCCAGGCAAAAATGTCCCAATTTTCCCGAAGGAATTCTCGTAGTGCGGCTTCTACATCAGGATTTAATTGTGCCCCAATGGAGGCCGTCTTTGTGGGGTCCGTTGGATGGACCTGGAATTTGACTATTTCGTCTGCTGGTTTAAAAGAGGTGGACTTGGACCTCTTATCGAGTATCACATTGTCCCTATCCACCGTGGAGCGCAGCACGGTTAGTTCCTCTGCCGCTAGGGCTTCGGATAATGCCTCTAGGGCCAGTACGGCTGTCTTATTTTCAGCGCAGAGTGCTGTATCTGGATCACTGGCGAGAGTGATTACTCCATTGGGTCCGGGCATTTTGAGCTTCATGTACCCGTAATGGGGTATAACTTGGAAGATTGTGAATGCCTCTCGCCCTAACAAGGCGTGATATCCGCTGTCGAATGGGACCACTTGGTATGTGACCTCTTCGGACCTGTAATTGTCCGGCGAGCCGAACACTACATCTAGCATGATTTTTCCTGTGCAGCGTACTTCTCGACTAGGGATTATTCCCCTGAAGGTTGTGCTGCTTCGCTCAATGCGGCTCTAGTCAATTTCCATTTTTTGAAGGGTTTCTTCGTAGATGAGGTTTAATCCGCTGCCGCCATCCATGAGTACCTTGGTAAGACGAAAGCCGTCCACTATCGGACTGAGGACCAATGCGGCTGGTGCTCTAGCTGTTTGGAATTTAGGTTCGTCGCTGGCATTGAAGGTGATAGCCGTGTCGCTCCATGGATTTGCTGTTGCTACTTGGTAGACTTCGGCGAGGCTGCGGATTGTTCGTTTCCGCATGTATTTGATGCGAAAGTCTCGAAGACTGTTAATACCGTACTGGTACTGCTGGGCAGGTTGCCCGGGGCTAAAAAGCCTTCGCCACTTTTGGCCACCTGCCGTAGTATCCAACATGCTCGGAGGCTATGTGTTGGAGTGGCGCCCTCCATACTGTGGATTTTGCAGGGGCCGTTGAGCCATCCCTCCAGTACGGTTCCGTACCCTTTAGGGTTTTTTTGCTTTTTGGTTTTCAACCCAGGTGCTTGAGTATGACGCACTCTTTTATTTCGGACTTGGGTTGTATTTAGGGTCGGATTGTCCCAAAACCTAGTTTTGGTTTTCCAGGCACTCTCCATCGCGCAGTATTTTTGTACAATGGTCGCTAGGTCGGCGAAGCGTGTAACTTCGCGACGACTGATGGCGTTTATGATTCCCTTGTCCGTGCAATTGTTGCAGAAAATTGAAATCGCGCTTTTTCCACGGCAGTCTTTTATCCTGTTCATAACCAGGAGGAATCTGGCCAGTAATGATGTACTGTTTCATCGGGCTCTTGCCATATTTGAGATAGATCGCTTATGTTTGGGTGGGCGGGTGGAATTAAGTTCGGAACCCCACCCGATCTGAGGCTCAAAGGCCAAGAAGCTTTCGGATTTGGAATCTTGGTTTGCTGGATGCTTTCCAACGAATCTGGTCCGATGCCTGACTTTAGGTTCAGTATTTGATTGGCGTCCGTCCCTCCACGGGAATCCGACATGGAGGGATCGAGAATCCGGACATAGTTGGTTTTCAACATAGAAGAAGAGTCGCCGCATTGTTCCTCTACCACAACAACGTGGTGGGTAGCTTGGGGAGAGTTAATTTCTCTCAGATCGGTTTTAAGCCCAATCTGATCGTAGTCGGTAGTGACTCCCAGGGCGGCGATGCGATCCAAGAGCTCGTTTACGGAGGAGAGCTCCATCGGATCTAGCTGCTCGGCGAATTCCGAGCTGACGTGAAGATCACTTTTGATGACCTGAGAGGTCATCGTCGGAGCGGTGGCCGAACAGGCGGTCATAAGAAAACCACCTAGCCGGATAGTTTGGCCGGTGGCCAAGGCTCCCTTGATGACGGTGCCGTCTTTAAAGACGAGAAAAGGCATCCTTCCTGATCATGACGGCACAGAGGAACTCTCAATGAGAGCACCAATGTCGGTGTCAAAACCGGCGGATCTTGGGTAGGGGGTCCCGAACTGTGCGTCTAGGCGGATGGTAACAGAAGACAAGGGACACGATGTTTTACCCAGGTTCGGGCCCTCTTGATGGAGGTAAAACCCTACGTCCTGCTTGATTAATATTGATGATGTGTGTTACAAGAGTAGATCTACCACGAGATCAAGGAGGCTAAACCCTAGAAGCTAGCCTATGGTATGATTGTTGTTCATCCTACGGACTAAAGCCATCCGGTTTATATAGACACCGGAGAGGGCTAGGGTTACACAGAGTTGGTTACAATGGTAGGAGATCTACATATCCGTATCGCCAAGATTGCCTTCCACGCCAAGGAAAGTCCCATCCGGACACGGGACGAAGTCTTCAATCTTGTATCTTCGTAGTCTTGGAGTCCGGCCGATGATAATAGTTCGGCTATCCGGGCACCCCCTAGTCCAGGACTCCCTCACCTGGGCAATACCTTGCATCACCTGCCGAGCTCGTTCGTGCAGTTGTGAAAGCTCTTGCAGCATATCGCCTGCGGATCCGGGCATCTCCTCTTCAGGACGGCCCGTCAGCATACCTACAGACATAACTCTGTCAACACGCTTCCTCGCTGAACTGTGCTACAGTTCATTTAAAAGCACTTACTATAAATGACGCGTCGAAGCCTCCTGTTCTCCTTCACAAAGTCCGCGAGCTGAGCCCGAACATCTTGCAATTCGATGCTCAGTCGGATATTAGCATCTTGGAGATTATTTTTCTCTTGAATAGCCTGCGCCAGCACACGCTCGCCCGCCTTCAACTGACTTCGCAGATGCGACTCGCTGTCACCCGCAGTCTTCGGATTCTCTCTGGGATTGTCTGCAGAATCTTTTGTTACATTTATAAACCATGTCGAACAAACAAACTGGTAGAAGGCAAATATTACCAAAAGAGGCCTTTTTGGATTCCTCTTGTTCGGCAACATTGGCCTTCAGTTGGGCCTTACATTCCTCCAGCTCTTGAGACAAATGGGAATTCTTCTCGACAAGCACCTATGCATACAATGATCCTTAAATCAGTTGTGCCAACTGTTTCAAGTCTCAGGGGCTACTACTACTACACATACTTATTAAATTTTCTTACCCGTATATCCTTCACATATTGGTCTGTTGCTCTGGCAAGTCCATCTTGAGCAGCGCAGATATATGCGTCTCCGGAGTTGAAGGCATTGAACGCCTCCTCGGAAAAAATACCACCACGGAGTATAGCCCGTCGGCGCCGGTGATTCATGGCACTGTCCACTTCAAAAGTTGTGGCGGAAAGCCTATCCGTATCCTCCGCAGGAGGATAGTTCGGCGTTGTCCCCACATCAGCCTCCGCCCGTGAATCCGATTCACGAATCCGGCTGCTGGAGGCGTGGCCGATAGGGTCCCCGGATATAGTCCGGCGATTACTCTTTCTGCCAGGACGTAATTAAAGCTGTCACGTCTCGGCAAAAGATAAAATAACCACGGGGCAAGTTTAATGAATACCTCTATGCATGCGTCTCGATCCTAACTGCCTTCCTTTTAAGCCTGCCTTGTCTAGACGCCCCTTGCTGAGGAGCCCCCACGGGTTCCGCGCGGCGTCCTGATGGCCGTCTCTATAAAAATGCGACATGTGTGCATAAGGTACGACATAACAAAGGAATCCTTTTCGGAAAGTTGGGACCCCGATTTGACTTACATACGGCACAGGAAGCAGTCTGGATAATCCGCGATGATGGCCACTAAAGAACCGCCTCTGCTTGCCTGGTAGAAAGTCCCGTTGACAAACTCCACAGATATGTCCGGATCTTCTTCAAGTCCGGGGGCGAGAGCCCGGCCGGGATCCTCCGGCTGCGGAGAGGGGCTGTTGAACTCTTTCACGACCTTCCTTAGTTCCTGCTTTGGAACAGCAAGATAAATGATTGTGACAAAGGAGGTAAAAATGGACAGAGTCGAGTAAAGGATGACAGCTTACCCAGCTCCGGGGGTTGTACATGGAAAATCTATCCCGCAGTTTAATGCGGAGGAACTCCTCTTCTTCTCCTTTATACAAATCGGACAGTATTCTCGCCAGAGACGTGGCGGAGTCTGGACCTTTGCGACCACAGCGGGAGGCATCGTCTTCTCCATTGAAGAGCCACATGGGTTTCCCCCTATATTGAAGTGGTTGCACTCCCCGTATTATGCATATTGACATAACTTCGATTATAGTCAGTCCTGATTTGGCCAGGGTCTTTATCCTGCTCATCAGATAAAGGACTTCTTTGTTGTCTTCTTCCTGGGGGCTCCGAGGGCGCCAGCTTTGGCGTTTCTTTAGCGGAATATTGGTAAACTCAGGAAGGCCTGTCCGGACTGGGTCCGGAAGAGGAACGCCATCAACATAAAAGCACTCTGAAGGCCAGTCTTTGGGCGCCTTCTTTGGAGTACCGGACATGTATCTGGTCTGGGTGATGCGCCATATTTCAGCTCCACCCACTTGATATATGGATCCCTCCTGGTTGCGGGGGACGAGGCAAAATAACCTCTTCCATAGCTCGAAATGAGCTTCGCAGCCTAGGAACAGCTCGCAGAGGGCAACATAACCCGCGATGTGCAGTATGGAGGCGGGGGTAAAGTTATGCAGCTGGAGGCCGTAGAACTCCAGGAGCCCGTGGAGGAATGGGTGGATTGAAAACCCGACTCCTCTTAGCAAATATGGGATAAGGCATACCCGCTCCCCCTGAGATGGGTTAGGAAATCATTCCGCTTGCTCCCCGCCATTATAGGTGGCTAGTCCGGATCGGATGGGGACCATGTATGCGGGCGGAAGGAACCCTTGGGTCTGCAGCTCTATTAGGCGGCTGTGAGGGACGGGACACTTTTCCCAATCCCCTGGTTTCGAGCTAGGGGAACGAGAGGAAGAGCTGCAGCGACCGGTCATGATGGGATGGTCTCTTTCGGACGCGCTCTACAGAATGCTTGCTCGGGAGGAGATGGTGTGATTTGGATCTGAGGATCCCCGTCTCTTCAAATAGACGACTCGCTTACAGGATTAGGGTGGCAAATGTAAAAATGCCCCGGTCCCTCGTCTTCGCTCGACACGTGGAGAGGACCATTATTGAAACATAGAAGCCGAGGAGTACAACATTGATGGGAGGCCGGACACTGTTTGCTACAACGGGTACGCCAGATTCGGAGAAGAACCCACCTTGCAATGCCGAAGACAATTTGCGCGCCGGACTCATCGTCATTGAAGCCTGGTTCGGAGGCTATTGAGGGAGTCCTGGATAAGGGGGTATGCGGACAGCCGGACTATATGCTTTGGCCGGACTGTTGGACTATGAAGATACAAGATTGAAGACTTCGTCCCGTGTTCGGATGGGACTCTCCTTTGCGTGGAAGGCAAGCTTGGTGATCCGGATGATAGATCTCCTTCTTTGTAACCGACTCTGTGTAACCCTAGCCCCCCTCCAGTGTCTATATAAACCGGAGGGTTTTAGTCCGTAGGACAACACAATCATAATCATAGGCTAGCTCCTAGGGTTTAGCCTCTATGATGTCGTGGTAGATCAACTCTTGTAATACTCATATCATCAAGATCAATCAAGTAGGAAGTAGGGTATTACCTCCATCGAGAGGGCCCGAACCTGGGTAAACATCGTGTCCCCAGTCTCCTGTTACCATTAGCCTTAGATGCATAGTTCGGGACCCCCTACTCGAGATCCGCCGGTTTTGACACCGACAGTGGTGTCGATGGCAGAGAGACCTGGCACGGTAGATGCAACAGTACAACTCTGAAGATGGATTGGTGGCAGGTGGCTGTGGCGGCCTCATACCCGGCAGGCGTCCTGGTTGAGGAATGCGCCGGACTGGCGGGTGCCCCATACCCGGCAGGCGTCCTGGTTGAGACCTCAGGTCTTAGATGTTAGATTTGGCTGCAAGGTCTGTTTGGTATTAGGCCCAGACTATCAACATCCCTATATCAACTGGATAGAAGTAGCGATAGATCTTGCCTAGACGGTGGCTTTAGTCTTACTGTTGTATGACTTTGTAAGGTTTGGTGTGAATAATGAATAAAGTGGTTGCATGCATCATCCAGATGCAGAGGCCGGGGGTCCTCCTCCATTTCTAAAAAAGCAACTTAACCCCCAAGTGTCTTAACTCAACAAAGTCTACTTCAATGATGCATGCTAGCTTAATTTCATAATTTGCCATCACACTCGCATCAAGTCGAATAATAGCAGCAACTCAACTCAAAACAACTCATATGTGTAGTGACCAGTCTGTTTTGAGTTGTTAAAGTTGTCTGGCCTGCTGGTGACTAATCACGCACCTAATTCTTATCCATCTAACTCTAACCACATGCACTTGGGTGCAGATTCGATGAACTGGCAATGATTTATTAAGTCCATCGATATGTGACGTGTTATTTACATAGCTGGACAAATCAATTAGTAGTGGATGCAATAGCTGGACAAATCAATTAGTAGTGGATGCAATAGGTGGACAAATCAATTAGTAGTGGATGCAACTGCTGCCTTATTAACAAGAAGGGCTTGCTGTCTAGCTTGCAAGTCCTGTTTGAATATATAACAATTGATTTGCATCATAATTAGGTAAGGTAGCAAGATGGTTGCAAATGCAATGATCTTTCCTTGAGATCTGGTAGCTAGGTCTAGTTTAGAGCATCTAAAGTTGAACCTCTCAAACCCGCCTCATACGCTCGGGCGGGCCGCCCGGTCACTATCCGGTCGTGAACTCTCGATCCAGACGGGCGCCTCATAAACGCCCGAGATGACCGGAACCCCTCATATCCAGCCCAAATATGGGGCCGATATGGGGGCGCCCGGGCAAGCCCGCCACGTTGGACTAACGGTGCGGTCCCACGCGGAAACGCCCCGAAAGTTGGTGGTCCGAAGCTCGTCTCCTCCGTTGGAGAGATGTCGCCACGTGGTGTCGCTCCGGCGGGCCACGTAGTGCCTAGCCCGGCTATATAAGTCGATCGGCGGAACTAAAACCCTACCATCCTCATTTTCCTCCGCCTCTCTACCGCAACTGCCACTTTCCACCCCGCCATGGCCCCACGCTGTTGGGTGAGGAGCCACCCATTTCTAATGCCGGAGCACCGGTTCGAGCTCCTTGAGCATATCTGGGCAAGGTGCGAAGCCCGGATCACCGCGGGGCTACCTCTGGATGCACTGGATCTGGAGGAGGAAGAGGAGGAGGTAGAGGAGGATGAGTCGGAGGAGGCGGACATGGGGGACGCTGGCGACGCGGATCTGCAGGCGGAGCAGTAGGCCATCTTTGATTCCCTCTGCTCGGAGTCGGCTGCCGAGGCCAGACGCCGCCGCCGACAGGAGATGGAGGCCGCGGAGGAGGCGGAGATGCTCACCTACATGAATGAGGTCGAGCAGGAGGAGGATGAGTCGCAGCTGTCCTCCCCCGCCCGTCTAGCCGTTGCTCTACACCGTTGTCATGGACACCTCCGACGATGAAGATTGGCTAGGGTCCTACATAGTATGTAGTACGTAGGTTCTTTTTTTATTGCGTGGTTTGTATGGATCTAGGGAATGAAATATGAGAGATTCGGAAGCAAAGTGCCTAACTTGAGGCGTGACCGGTACTGTCCGCGGACGCGCTCGATCGCGTCCCCAGGCATTTGAGGGACCGGATTTGCAAAGTCGGGTTGTAGATGCTCTTATTACTCTATCTTGGGGCAGGCAGGAACTAGTAAGATTCATCCGTTGATATCATCAAAATTAGTAAAACAAAAAAATGTAGACCCTCGGTAATCGGCATCCAATGGACAAAAAATTGAATCAACAAATATCTTACCAGAGTGGCCGGTGATGGCTCCTGTTGTCGGTGTCAAAACCGGCGGATCTCGGGTAGGGGGTCTTGAACTGTGCGTCTAAGGCTAATGGTAACAGGAGACTGGGGACACGATGTTTACCCAGGTTCGGGCCCTCTCGATGGAGGTAATACCCTACTTCCTGCTTGATTGATCTTGATGATATGAGTATTACAAGAGTTGATCTACCACGAGATCGTAGAGGCTAAACCCTAGGAGCTAGCCTATGATTATGATTGTGTTGTCCTATGGACTAAACCCTCCGGTTTATATAGACACCGGAGGGGGCTAGGGTTACACAGAGTCGGTTACAGAGAAGGAGATCTATTATGCGGATTGCCAAGCTTGCCTTCCACGCAAAGAAGACTCCCATCCGGACACGGGACGAAGTCTTCAATCTTGTATCTTCATAGTCCAACAGTCCGGCCAAAGCATATAGTCCGGCTGTCCAGATACCCCCTTATCCAGGACTCCCTCAGTAGCCCCTGAACCAGGCTTCAATGATGATGAGTCCGGTGCGCTGATTGTCTTCGGCATTCCAAGGCGGGTTCCATCTCTGAATACTCCAAAGTAATCTTCGAACACTTGAATTGTGTCCGACTCTGCAAGATAAATTTCACATACCACCGTAGAGAGAACAATATTTCACAAATCTAAACTGCTGACAACTCTTTATAACATGACAGCACGCCATGATCCGATCATTATGCGAACCGTTTTTCACAACCAGCTCCCACTCATATTGCGAGGCGGTTTCCTTGGCACATCTTATCAAAGCAGAGATCGTGCCCCCTTAACGCGGGATTCTCTTCAATACGGGCATGGGTAACCCAACCGTACCACCAATCGCGGTGAGTGGGGAACGAGCAGGTTCCGTTAGGCAAGCGGGGAGGCACAAAGTTTCATCGCCTCTATAAAGGGGAAAGGCCTCTTCCTTTCTACCCACACCTTCTTCTCCTTCTGCTCGTCCCTTTCCTTTCGCCCGAGCCCTAGCGCCCAAGCATTCATCTTCCCCACCAACAAAGGTTCTCCAAAAATGTCCGGATTCGGAACAGGAGGCAAGTGGATGGCCTCCTCCGTCCAGGAGAAGGATATTAAAAAACTACGGGCGGTCGGGAATCTGGCCAAGAAAATCAGCCACCGTCTTTCGACGGCGGGACAGATTGTCCCTACTGCGGAGCCCCATGAGAGGGTCGTTTTCCTCCCCCATTTCATCCGCGGGCTTGGGTTTCCCCTTCACCCTTTTGTTCGCGGCGTCATGTATTACTACGGGATTGATTTTCATGATCTATCCCCCAATTCCATCCTCAACATCTCGACGTTTATCGTCGTGTGCGAGGCCTTTCTCCGCATCTCGCCACATTTTGGACTATGGCTGAAAATCTTCAATGTGAAGCCCAAGGTGGTCAATGGCGAACACGCCGAGTGTGGAGGCGCCATGATGAGCAAAATGCCCAAGGTCACATGGCCGACGGGTACTTTCAATGATTCCGTCAAGGAGTGGCAGCAGCAGTGGTTCTACATCACTGAGCCGCGCGGCAAAAAATGGGCTGCTGCTCCTGAGTTTCGATCTGGAGCCCCTTTGTGGCTTATGTCCTGTCCCAAGAAGGGCTTCAATTGGTCGTCGTCCGATGAACTATCGGTAATCCAGGCGCGCGTCAAAGGTTTGGAAGACAAGGCCATCAAGCTTGTTGACATAGTCTAGGTGATGCTGGTACGCCTGATCCTTTCCTGTTAGCACAGAAGCTGCAATTTGTGGGAGTATGACCCGGCCGAGCACCAGACCCTGCGGGAGCTTTTCGGCTCCTCGCACAAGGACATCTGGAAGGTGCTTTTTAAGTCTGGCAAACTGTGGCCGGACTCCACCGCGAACAATGGGTACCAACTGTCCCACCCTGCAAGTCTGGTAAGTCGTCATTATGTCTTGGCCATCCATATGTTTCATTGGTATGTCCCAAGGGAGATGCTTTTTAACGTGCTTTTCCATGATTACCTCAGGGATGGACGAAGAAGGCGGAGCGGATTCATTGTCCGGCCCCGCTGCCGGAAGAACCGATGGGACCTCTTCTAACAAAGATGCTGGTCCTGGCGCCTTATGAGGCACCAAAGAAAGAGGCCAATAGAAAGGCCAAGGAGACTAGGAGCAGCCTCCGTCGTCGCGGTGCCTCGTACACGAAGTCCGAAGACTCCAGTGACCATCCCTCCTCCGAAGAGGACAAGGAGGAGGAAGAGGACGAGTAGGAGGAAGAGGACGAGTAGGAGGAAGAGGACAAGTCCCCTACGGGGGAGGGAAGAAAAGGATAGCCTACTCCTCCTTAGAGGCAGATTCACCTAAGAGGGGAAGAACACTCATCCCAGAGGCGTCCACCACGGCTACCGACAACAGCCCGGAGTGGGATCCCAGGGCCCAGCCCCTGGTAAACTCGTAAGTGCATAAAATCCGAACATGTCCATGCATCCGAGATTACTAAAGTGTAATATTTCGATTTGCACTGTACTTTTTACAGTCCGGTGAGGTCTCCTGCCAAACAGTCCTCATCGGAGGATTCGTTGAGTTACGATGCCTTGGAGAGTGAGACACCTCCAAGGGCCCCTTCCCCAAAGCCTGGTTGTGACACCGAGGTATCGTCCCAAAAGGACCTGAACCAGGGGGGGCGTACCTCGGGGGCCGGACACGCGGGAGTGGCGGTTCCCATGAACGTCAATGGCGGGGGCGATCTTGGATTCGGCCCATAGCCGGACATAGTCCTGGAGACCCTTGAGGCTCCGGGATCAGGCAGGCAACCCATCTTGACTGGAGGGGGCGATCCTGCTCCACCCACGACCTTTGTCCAACCAAAGGTGTCGGGCGGCCTATCGACAGCGCTGGAGAGCGCTTCCATCATTGATGAACACAGCGCCCTTATGGGCGCGGTGATAGAAAAGATTCAGGCCGCCGAGAGCGAACTGAATGAATCCTGCATCAGCCTTATAAAAGGCTTGGAGGTATGTTTTAGGAGTTTTTAGAAGACTGTCATAGTATAGATAGTAGCCCCTGATACACTGTTCGGTGAGGACAGAAACCAGACAGGGGATCAAATTTCCGTCCGCAGGAGGCTCAGCTAATGACATATATCTATTTCTCTATGAATCAGGCGTCTGCAGCGACTGCCTCTTCTCATACCACGGAGATGTCTGGACTCAAGCAGAGTCTGGAGCGGGCCGAAGAGGAACTCGGCCGAGTAAAGAAGCAGTTGGAGGATAAACAAGGTATGTTGAATATTTTAGTAAGTTTTTAGCACAAGTAAGTAGTTGTGTCTAATTGAAGCATTTATATCGCGCACTCTATGGGCGAATGCCGAAATTGAGGCGCTCAAGAAGGCTGTTGCCTTGGCCGAAAAGAAGGCAGCCGCGGAGCAGGCTCTCCGCGAGAAGCACGAGGCCAGGGTCATTGAAGCTGAACGAGTGCTTCAGGAGGCCGCGAAGAAAAGCGGGACTTTGGAGCAGAATCTATCATTGAAAGAATCTGAACTCGTCCAAGCTCTCCAAGCCGCAAATGATGCTCGGGAGGAAGCCCAGGCTGCTCTGAAGGATATTCAGGAGGCGCGGAAGATTGCGGCTAGTAAGGCTTTTTCTTATTCAAAGCGATTTATATGCGGTAGCAGGAAAGATTCAGGGTGACCCATTGAATCCTGGTTTCTCCAGGGGCGTCTGCGGATCTGCCATGCAGCATAGCTGATGCTGCCCAATTCTACCGAGCTGAGGAGAAGGAGACTACGGAGAAGCTCTTCTGGTCGCAGTATTTGGCACCAAATTATCCGGTGCCATTTGTCGACCAGCTGAAGCAGTTGGTCGAACTGCACCAGGTGGCCGAACTAGCCATGAAGGATTTGGTTATCAGGCTATGGCCCGCCGAGCCCATTTCGAGCTGTTTCTTTCGGCTCGTGAAGCGAATTGTGAGTGCCTTCCCTCGGCTTGACGTCATTAAGTGGTCGGTTTGTATAGAAGGTGCGCGAATGGCATTTGCCCATGCGAAAGTGCACTGGGGGAAGCTGGATGCTGAGAAGCTGATGACCGAGGGGCCACCGGAGGGGAAGGAGCACCGCAAGCACGAATTGTATTATGATGGTGTCCTGAAAGGGGCCCGCCTTGTGGCAGAGCAATGTGCGAAAGACACTATTTTTCCCTAAAGGCAGTCATGTTGTCCTTTGTAAGGCAGAACAAATTTACTTTTATGTATTTGCCTGTTATATGAAAGTTTTATTCCTGCGTGACCGTTTTATATATTAGTCTTGAGAGTTGGCCAGTCGTCGGCTTCTGCCCCCATGTAGAGAGTATGGGGGTGTTTGAGATACACCTGAACACTCTTTACCCCATTCTTGGGTCCATAAAGGAGGTGTTCAGCACAGCGAACTAGGCAATCGGACTATAGGGCTTTATTACTCTCACTTAGCCATAGGAATTTGAGTATGGGAGGCGCAACCCTGGTGTTTGGAAGACCGCACGAGGGGCTCTAATAGCGCCTGATCGGTAGGCCGATCCTTCGCACTCTGCATTTTATTATGGCATTATGCGGAATAAATCCTTGAAGATTTTACAACCTCGCGAACAGCTGACCAACTCTCGCCTTATCATGACAATCAGTTTTCTGCTTTCTCTACTGAGGTGTTCATCCGGAAGAACCGGGACACAATCGCAGTAGTTCTCCCAGCGCTACCTTAGCCGATATTACGGAACGTAAGGTACCAAAACATGGGAGCCAGGCAAACCTAACTAATGACCCAAGACATGATTCAGAGCTGATGCATATAATGCTATAAGTTCGGCGTGCCGAACGACCAAGAAGGTGGTCGGACTTTGTTGTCATAGTGCGGGCGCAATGAAGCCCCTAGTGTTTTAAGGCATAACACGATGTTCGGATGCCGTTATGGTAAAATGTAAGTGAGAAATGATAGCAGATAAGCGTCAAATGACTCTACATGTTGTATTCAAGTAGTACGGTTATGCGTACGAGTACAGTGCATGTTATAAAAGAGAGGCATGACGGCAAAACCTGTTGGGACCGGGCGGTAGGGAGCTGTGCACAGATCCGAAGTAGTATCCGAATTGTATTCAGGTGGCATGAAGATTCCCCCTTTGTGCGTCCGAGTTGACTCCATGTCGTTGGTCCAATTATGCGCAAAGGCAAACCTGCAAAAAATGCTAAAGGCGTGTATGTGCCGCGCAGCGGCTGCGCCGTGGGATGTGACCCGTCCAGCTTATGCCGAAGGGTCTGTTTGAGCCCTGATCAGGCTTAGGTATCGTGAAGTAGTTCGGACTCCTTTATCGGTGTCCGGGAGTTTGGCTGTCGAATCAAGGTTCGATTGAAAAAGCCGCGACTCACTACTTCTGTTACTAAAGTGGTCGAATGCTTTTCGGCGCCGAGGTGAAGCTCGGTCTTGCCCGTAATTGTTACTACATTACGTGGGTCTGGTGTTGCCATGGGCATTGTGTTATAATGCGTTGAGTCGCAGTTTATCCTGGCAGTGCTGAATAGCCACTGCCTAGAGGTGTAATGTCGAAGATTGATTCTTCGGTATGGCAATCTTTCGGTGATCCGAAGACCATCTCCAGAGTGGCGGGGCCTAAATGACCTTCGCGCCTGGTTATGACACTCTGAAATGAGTTTTTTGGTGGGTCTGATCCTCGAGTGATCAATCGCTATCCGACGCACCGTGTCCTGATGCAGCAAGTTTGGACTGTTGTCACCGCCAATAGGGGAATACCTCTGGTTGATATTGGTCAGACAGTCTAGCCGATCGAAGATGATAGGTCGTATTTTTATACGATGGGGCAACTTGCTTTGTTGAGGTGACGTCCCGAAGAGTGTACGTCTGCTCCTATGTGGATGGTGCTTGTCGTGTTCACGGTTTTGGTTGGCGGAAGAAATTGCTTTTGCCCTGTGTTGTTTGATGATTTGGGCTTCTTGCCCTGGGACCCCTTCTTACTATTTCTGGCGTTTGCCTACCGATCTATTTAAAGACCCAGCATTTTCTATTGGTATGATTGGCTACCGTTCCCGGGGTACCATGAATTTGACATGGGCGGTCAAGTATGCGGTCCAGGCTAGAGGGGCCCATGTTTTGAAATGTCTTCTCCCGCTGAACGGGTGAGGGTTGCGGGCTCCTGTATTGACTGCCGTGTCCTGGGCATCGTCCCTTGTCTTCGGACGCTTATATTTGTTGTGCCGGGGTTTGCGGACGCTGTTCCTGGCTGCTGATGTGCACAGGGTGCTTGCTATGTTGTTGTTTAGTATGCTTTGCTTGTCTTGCGCGTAGCCCCTGGCCGTAGTGTGTTGGCGGCGGGGTTTAGGCTGACGTCCGGGCTTTAGTGCCTCTTCCTCGAATTGAGGTAGTAGCCTGCGCTTTGGGTAATATTTTGTTCGGCGGTCGAGTCCGTATTCCTCGGCTGCCCGGGCTTTAGTCCGTTTGTCTGTTAGCATGTCCTGATCTGCTTGTAGCTATTGTTGCTTCTTCTTTAGGCCTCTTGCGGTGGCTATAAGCCGGCGCTCGAAGCGCTCCCGCTCTATGGGATCCTTAGGGACATTGAACTCGTCGTCTCCTAGGCTCACATCATCTTCGGAAAGAGGTATATAGTTGTCATCCTCCAAGTATCCGTCCGTCGCCTGTTCCTCTGGGCTGACCTGCCCATGCTCCTGTTCGGCTTGTTCAAAGGTAGGCCGATCAGGATTGTATTTCTCTTTGGCACCATCTGGATTGTTATCTTCTCCTGTGCCGGAACTGCTGTGGCGGGGCTTAGAGCAGCGCCGATGACGCACATGCTTTGATTTCTTCCCTGAGGGGTTGTCTTCTGTTGCCTCATCGCCATTGTTTTCTTTGGGGATGTCCCCCATATATATATCATATGAAGAGGTGGTTGTCCAGCGCTCTGTGGGCGGTGGTTCTTGTTCCTCTCCAGCATCGTCGTCTATATCGTTGATGTCTTCGGAGTCGAAGTTAAGCACGTCGGTCAAATCATCGATCGTGGCTATTAAGTGGGTGGTAGGTGGGTAACGAATTTCTTCGTCGCCAACTCCCCACTCGAATCGGACATAGTTCGGCCAGGAATCTCCTGGCAGAGAGAGAGACCTTAATGAATTTAGCACGTCTCCGAAGGGCGAGTGCTGAAAGATATCCGCGGCGGTGAACTCCATAATCGGAGCCCAATCGGGTTCAATGGGCATGGATGCACGCGGTCCGGAACCTACGACCGAAGACAAGTCCGGGAGTCCGGAGACACAGGTTTCCTTAGATGCGGAGTCTGTGTTCAGCTCCAACACTGATGAGTGTGCGGCCTCTGGGGCGGGGTCCATCCACCCGTCCTCGGAAGGCACGATCTGCTCTGTATCGAAGTCCGGAGACGTAGCAGGCGCGATATTCTGAATACTGTCCGATGGCAGATCTAAGTCATGCACGTTGTGATCGTTCGACGCTCCTGACATGGGCCCGAATTCATCGAAGATCAAGTCTCCACGGATGTCAGCGGTGTAGTTAAGGTTTCCAAACCTGACCTGATGGCCAGGGGCATAGCTGTCGATCTACTCCAGACGACTAAGCGAGCTGTCGATCTACTACCGGCGACATGTACGACTACGAAACAAGAACGATTACTTCCACGACGTTCGTGAACCACTACCGTCACCCCGAAGATGTTGGATTCGTCAAGTACCTCTCCGAGACGAACGTGTACAACTACTTCCACTACTGTCGACACGTGAACAACTACTTCCACTACCGTCGAGACGTGAACAACTACTTCCCATGACGACCCGTTAACGACTACTTCCTTCGTCGAACTTGACCCGCTCCGAAATGCACGCTTCAAAGGTATAACGATGAGTCGACCGCCCGTGAATGATTGAATGTGTGTTGTATGAGATGCTCATGCTGCACCGTGTCCGATTTGTCATTGCAAGTTCCTCCTCGTTTGCCATGCCGTCGACCCGTGGGAACCCGGAATCCGGGAGCACCCCACCATCCTTGCATGAAACGCTCACGCCCACTTCTCGTTTGCATCGGTATCTCACTCGAGTTGTCGGATCATCGGAATGCTGCCGTGGCACCATTTTCGTTATCGTTGTCGTGGCACCCCTTTTGTTCCGCCATGGTGACCAAATGCTCCCTATCATTTTAGATGTCAACATTTTCATAAAAATTGCATAAAACTTGCATATGTCATCCGCATCATGATAACAACTTTTAAATGTTTAAAATTGTTGTTTGCTTTAAATTGCTAAATGACATGGGGATTTTTTTGGAATTGTTGTTTGTTGTTCCGGCCTCATTTAAACTTGCTTAAATTGTTAGTTTAATTATGCTTCACCTCTTGCCATGTTTAACAACATTTAATATTGTTGGGTACATAACCGAGAGAGAACTAAATAATTGATGTGGTGTTCCGTCAATATGCAACTCGTTGCATATTGAGCTCCACTTAAATTGTAGTGTTGTTTGCTTTATATTGCCATGCCATGCCTCATTAAACCGGACATGCATCATATTTGGTTGTGCATCATGCCATGATTATGCTTGTGTGTTTACCATGTTGTTTGCTTCTTTCCGGTTTGCTTCTCTCGTTAGCTTCGGTTTCGTTACGGAGTTGTGAGGATTCGTTCGACTACGTCCGTTTGTCTTCTTCATGGACTCGTTCTTCTTCCTTGCGGGATTTCAGGCAAGATGACTATCACCCTCGATATCACTTCTATCTTTGCTTGCTAGTTGCTCCATTCTATCGCTATGTTGCGCTACCTATCACTTGTTTACCATGCCTCCCATATTGCCATGTAAGCCTCTAACCTTTTTGACCCTTCCTAGCAAACCGGTCTTTGGCTATGTTACCGCTTTTGCCCAGCCCATCTTATAGTGTTGTTAGTTGCAGGTGAAGTTGAAGATTTCTCCATGGTGGACAGGATTATGATTGGGATATCACAATATCTCTTATATTATTAATGCATCTATATATTTGGTAAAGGGTGGAAGACTCGACCTTTTGCCTAGTGTTTTGTTCCACTCTTGCCGCCCTAGTTTCCGTCATACCGGTGTTATGTTCCCGTATTTTGCATTCCTTACGCGGTTGGGTGATTTATGGGACCCCCTTGACAGTTCACTTTGAATAAAACTCCTCCAGCAAGGCCCAACCTTGGTTTTAACATTTTCCACCTAAGCCTTTTTCCCTTGGGTTCTGCAGACTCAAGGGTCATCTTTATTTTACCCCCCCGGGCCAGTGCTCGTCGTGAGTGTTGGTCCAACCTGTCAACCACCGGTGGCCACCAGGGGCAACTCTGGGCTGGCCTACCAGAAGTTTGAACAATCCAGTGTGCCCTGAGAACGAGATATGTGCAGCTCCTATCGGGATTTGTCGGCACAACGGGAGGCTTTGCTGGTCTTGTTTTACCTTTGTCGAAATGTCTTGTAAACCGGGATTCTGAGTCTGATCGGGTCTTCCTGGGAGAAGGTATATCCTTCATTGATCACGAGAGCTTATCATGGGCTAAGTTGGGACACCCCTGCAGGGTATAAACTTTCGAAAGCCGTGCCTGCGGTTATAGGCAGATGGGAATTTGTTAATGTCCGGTTGTAGATAACTTGACACCATATACGAATTAAAACGCATCAACTGCGTGTGTAGCCGTGATGGTCTCTTTTCGGCGGAGTCCGGGAAGTGAACACGGTTCTGGGTTATGTTTGACGTAAGTAGGAGTTCAGGATCACTTCTTGATCATTGCTAGCTTCAAGACCGTTCCATTCACTCTCTTCTCGCTCTTATTTGCGTATGTTAGCCACCATATATGCTCACTCGCTGTTGCAACCTCACCACTTTACCACTTCCTACCCTTAAGCTTAAATAGTCTTGATCTCGTGGGTTTTGAGATTGCTGAGTCCTCGTGACTCACCAGATACTATCACCACAGTTGCAGGTGCCGATGATACCAGTGCAGATGATGCAACCGAGCTCAGATGGGAGCTCAACGAAGATCTTAGTTTTTGCTATGTTTTGTTTCTTGATGATCAGTAGTGGAGCCCAGTTGGGACGATCGGGGATCTAGCAGTTGGGTTATCTTCTTTTCTTTTGGCTTCGTTCGTAGTCGGACTATATGTGTGTACTCTGAATGATGTATGATTTATTATATGTCCATTGTGTGAAGTGGCGATTGTAAGCCAACTCTTTATTCCATTCTTGTTCATTACATGGGATTGTGTGAAGATGACCCTTCTTGCGACAAAACCACAATGCGGTTATGCCTCTAAGTCGTGCTTCGACACGTGGGAGATATAGCCGCATCGTGGGTGTTACAAGTTGGTAATCAGAGCCAGCCCCGACTTAGGAGCCCCCTGCTTGATTGTTTGCTGGCGTTGTTGAGTGTAGAAAAAAAATGTTTTGAGTCTTAGGATTATATATATCGGAGAGTAGGATTCTTTTTACTCCTCAGTCCCTTCGTCGCTCTGGTGAGGTCTCCTGACGTAGATGTTTTGACTTTCCTCTCCTCAAATTTCACTAATTTTTTTAGGATCACGCGGGTATCTTGGAATCGTTCTGATGGTTTTGTGACGAGAACATTGTTCTTGGTGCCTCCTGTCTTTTATGTGGCAGTGACCCGGGGAGTTGAGCTCCGAGGTGTTTTCATCACAATTTTATCATTGCAGTTCTGGAATACCTGAGTTTTTCCAACATCGAAAATCTCTTTTATGCAGTTGTTGGTGAGATAACCTCGACGCCACCCAGTACTGGGGCGGGAGTTCGGGAGTATTGCCATAACTCGTATAACGTATGCTTTTCGAAGGTTGAGGTACATGATTTCCGGAGTTTTCTTGGTTATGTGTTGACGGATGGATACAGCTTGGATGTAGGAATTGTTAGTTTTGGGTGAGATATATATTGCTTCCCCTGTATCCCCAACACTAGATTGCATAACCAGAAAGTTTCGGGAGTTTTATAGGTGGGAATTCAAGTAGCTCCTAGAATATCTTTTCGACAGATGCATGATATGAGATTGGGGTTCGACGTCTAGTGGTCCACTTTTCCACGGTCGTTTTTACAGTGGTCTCGTTGTGTCTTAAAGAACCCTTGGCTATGCTGGTTCGGGGACACTTCGTATGTCATGTGGACTGCCTTGTACATGATGGTGCGGTATAATCGAGCCCGTGTGGGCCCCACCACGAAAACTTCGGATGAAATCTCTATCATATGTTTGTTTCCGGCTTATTCTGCAAGCCAAATCCTTTGTGTTGTTTTATATGTGGTATTCGAGTTGCTTCGAAGTCAAATGTTGAATCCATACCTTTCCTAAACGTTGTTCTCATATGGCTATGTGAATACTAATCCTTCTTGATCATCGAGATCGTCATGTTAATTCTTTTTCTAACCGGCGTGCTTCTCTTCGAGATGATCCGATCATTCTCAACATCCGCAAGATCAATTCTAAGTTTTCTCAACGGTATCCATTCCATCTGCCCCAAGTTGCCTTTGTTTTCCCGCCTTCCCACCCTTTTCTTCAAGGACTCAGATTTCTTAATCGGGTATCCATTTTATTGATGGGAAGTCTCTCCATTCTTTTCCGTCAATGTTTTTATCCGGTGATTCTCAGGAAGATACTAACGGAGCTTCAAGTTTATTATTCTTCGTCTCTTTTCTTCTCCGGTGGATTTACCTCAAGCTTTCGGTGTTGATCATATCCTTATCCTCGTTCAAATGCTACCCCATGCCGGTGCCTCTCATAATCATTCACCTCTCTCTATTCATATCCGAAGTGCTGAAGATATCTCAGAAGATTTGTGTCTCCATTATCAATCCGTTCAAACTATTTCGAGATTATTATCTCATTCAAGCCATTTAATTTAACCGTTGCAATCCCCCCTTTCAATCAATCGTTCAACAGTGTTGTCCTTTTGAGTGGGCCCTAACCCACAGGTCTTTTCCCAGGATCTTACCTGACTCTTCTCATTTTCCCGGAGCTATTCCCAAATTCTTTTGCAAGTTTGACGTAAGAATGAATTATCATCAGTCACATTCTTTCTCCAAGATCTTTCAAATTCTTTTCATCGTTGGTTTAACCTTTCTAGTTTTCATCTCGGAGTATCTCAACAATTCATGGTGGTGTTTCTCGTTGTCATTCTCGAATTTTGAAGACCGAAGAAGAGTTCCTCTTAAATCCTTACCCGTTCTTCCAAAGATGCATAGTTCAAGCTTGATGCGATCCTCATAATTGTTTTCGATTGTGAGAATTCTTTTCACCCATCCGGAGCATTTCATGAGTTGTTTCCATTTCTTTCCTCCAAGGCCATCATGTCATAATTCTTCATTCTCAGCATGTAGCTATTGTTCTCCAAATTTTACTGGTGCATCGTTCAAATATCCTCTAATCAGTTCATGATCTCTTCGTTCTCTTGTACCTAAATCCCATCAAGTATCTTCATTCGTTTTCCCATTCTTCCCGGTGATTTGTGCCTTTGCTACTTTCATTTTCAATTCTTACGGTTGTTCGTTCAAGATTTCACTTCCTTTGTTATCATATCAATTCATTCGTTGTTTCCAAATCCCACCGGTGGTTCCATCAATACCTTCTCAAGCTTGCGCTATATCTCTCTTAATCCTTTCTACAAGGATAAGTAGTATGCCAAATCCATTGCTTGTCATCAATTTAAATTGGTGAAGGATACGCATAACGTAATTCTTATTATTGTTTCATCCAAGTGATCTAATTTCTTCTTTCTGGAGTTGTTCATCATATCACATTCTCGGTTCGAGATGCTTCATTTTTTCTTTCCAGAGTTCCAAGTTTTCTGCATTATCTCATCGCGAAGCTCCATCTAAATCATTGCAAGGCTTCACCTTGTGTTTTCAACTTCTCTTTCTTTTATCATCCTTTTTTTACCGGAGTTTTTCATGGAGGCTCAACATGGTGGTTCATCAAGGATTCTTTTCATTCTTCAATTGTTCTTCAAGATTTCTCTCGAAGTTATGACCCGCCAAGCTATACTCAAAAATAAACATGGTGCTCAACACATGTTTTTTCTGAGGAGTTCAAGTATTCTTCTTCTTGTATTTTGAAGTGCAATTCTTTCTACCTTATCTTTTCAGGTGGTGTTATATCATTCTTGACAATTTCCATTCTTGTTTCGCGATTCACATGTTGTCAAGAATGAGGTATTTTAAATCCATCAATCTCTTTGTTGGAGTTATCTTGTGTCATATTTCACCTAAAAGCCTTCCCTAAGGAATGTTGCTATTGTGGTGCTTATCAATGATCCAAGTTTTCTCCTATCCTCTCGGCGAAAGCAGTTTTCATCTCTTCGTTGATCTCAAGCAAGCAATTGTTTCCGTTAGTGGCCGGTTGTCACCTCATAATTTTGAGATGTTTTCCATAAGCCCACAACAAGCTTATCCATTCGTTGTTGATAATCCAACAACTCCGTTCTAGCAATTCCTGTTAGCGTGCTCTTTCAAGATCAAGTTTTCCTCCGTTCATTCCATTCCATTTTTTTCATTTCTTTCGGAGGCATTGTGATGTTGTGCTCTTCACCCATCACGTTGTTTTGTCAAGTTCATGTTATTTTCTTGCTTATCCATTTAACCGGAGTGCTGCCCGAATTCTTCCTCTCTCATCTTGTTTTAACCGGAGTGGTTTCGAATTCTATCTTGTCCATTAAACTCTTGATTCGTGTCTTTGCAACCTTCAAGTTCTAATGTTCTTTGTTCCTCTTTTCTAACGGATTGTTCGCAATCTTGTTCATCTATGTTGTACTCTTTCTTTTAAATTGCTCAACCTCTCAAGGTTCTTTGGTTTCACCCATTGGTCGAAGAAGCAACTTAGTTTTACCTCTTCTCTTCATCTTCCGTTTCTCTCCGGTGCCATCCTAGATCTCGGGACGAGATCCTCTCGTAGTGGTGGAGTGTTGTAACGCCCCGAGACCGACGCTCCAGATGCCTTCCTTGTATTTCGAGATTCGTCGTGTGTTTTGTTTTGTTCGTTGCATTCATCCTTGCGTCATGTGCATTGCATCATGTCATCATGCCAGCATGTCATTTAGTTTTTAAAACTCAACTTAATAAATTGCATAGATCGTTGATCTATTTAAATCGAGGGAACTCACATGGTGTTTTCTCTTTATAACATATCCTCCCAATATTAGGGAGCTATATTAAATATTTCTTTAATTTGGAAGCCACCGTAACCAACTTGCATTTTAATCTCTCTCGTTTCCACCTATTCTAAATCCTCGATCATTCTCCAATTGGCTCTGGTTCAAGTTGTGGCACTTTGAGTTATGCCAAAGAAGCCCCATGCCAGTTTTCAGCTCAACTTGTATTTATTTGGCCCTCCGAATAAATATTTTTGCTCCTATTTCTTTTCTGTAAATAGAAAAGGAAAAACCTTTTCCCCCTTCCTTTCTTTAAATCCAGCCGAGCGGGCCCCTGGCCACTCTCCTCCTTCGGACTGGCCCATCTGGCCCAAAGCCCAGCCTCCTCCCGAACCCTCATCTTAACCTAGCCCGATCCCACTTCTCTCCCTCGTTCCCCTGCCAGCGCCGCCACCTTCGTCTCGATCCCCATCGCGCACACGCATCGCCCGCTGCCAGCGCTAGGAAAACCTGCGCCCGATCCTCATCTCCCTCTTCTCGATCTCTCCCTCTCCCTCGCTCGTGTCGCCATCCGCAGAGAAAGAGAGAGGAGCGAGACCCCTCAAGCCAACCACCCCGCGGCCCCGCGAGCTCGTCCGCCCGCACGGCCATGGCACCGCCGGCCTCCATGTCTCGCCGCGCCCTGCTCCCTTCTGCATGTGTTGCTCCGCCCTGGCTGCGGTGTTACCAACTCCGGCAGCCCCGTCGCCTCTGCGCGCGAGCGCCGCGCGCCCAACCTCCTCCCTCACCCGCGGCCTCCTCCTCGTCGCCTCCGCGCCACCAGCCAGCCACCGGAGCCCGTCGCCGCCGCCGGATCAGGCTGCGCTTCGCCGGGATCCTCCCCTGCCGCCGCCTCGGCCTTGCTGGAGCTCCTCTGCCGCCATGAACCAGGAGCTCCTCGCCCAAACGCCTTCGCCAGCCTTCGCCTCCCACGCTTCCCCAGGACGTTGTGACCTCTTGCCTCTCCCTCGTCTGCAAGGGAGACGAGCGACCGAAGCCTCGCGCCAAGCTCCCCTGCATCGCGCGAGTCGCCGAGCCCCTGCCTCCACGACCACTCTTCCTCGGCCAGTTCATCACGCATGACCAGCAGCGCCTTCTCCATGGAGCGCTAGCACCGTTGCGAGTCCTGAGCACCACCACAGGTGGCCGTCGTGCTGACCACCTTGGGTTGGCACTGTACGCTGTTGTTGCCTCCGCGCATCTCCACTTCCTGTGCCCGTGGACATCAAGACCAAGTACCCCCTTCGTTTCGTCAATACCGGCAAGTTCAGAAGATCTCAAGTACCACTGCGAACTGTGTACCACGACACCCACGTGCGCCAAGTTCGGCTACATGACGACCCGCCAAGACCTTGAACAACCGCCGCCGCCGTCGTGTACCACTACTTCCACTACCGCCGACATGTACGACTACGAAACGAGAACGACTACTTCCACGACGTTCGTGAACCACTAACGTCGCCCCGAAGATGTTGGATTCGTCAAGTACCTCTCCAAGACGAACGTGTACAACTTCTTCCACTACCGTCGACACGTGAACAACTACTTCCACTACCGTCGACACGTGAACAACTACTTCCCACGACGACCCGTGAATGACTACTTCCTTCGTCGAACTCGACCCGCTCCGAAATGCACGCTTTAAAGGTATAACGATGAGTCGACCGCCCATGAACGATTGAATGTGTGTTGTATGAGATGATCATGCTGCACCGTGTCCGATTTGTCATTGTAAGTTCCTCCTCGTTTGCCATGCCGTCGACCCCTGGGAACCCAGAATCCGGGAGCACCCCACCATCCTTGCATGACACGCTCACGCCCACTTCTCGTTTGCATCGGTATCTCACTTGAGTTGTCGGATCATCGGAATGCTGCCGTGGCACCATTTTCGTTATCGTTGTCGTGGCACCCCTTTTGTTCCGCCATGGTGACCAAATGCTCCCTATCATTTTAGATGTCAACATTTTCATAAAAATTGCATAAAACTTGCATATGTCATCCGCATCATGATAACAACTTTTAAATGTTTAAAATTGTTGTTTGCTTTAAATTGCTAAATGACATGGGGATTTTTTTGGAATTGTTGTTTGTTGTTCCGGCCTCATTTAAACTTGTTTAAATTGTTAGTTTAATTATGCTTCACCTCTTGCCATGTTTAACAACATTTAATATTGTTGGGTACATAACCGAGAGAGAACTAAATAATTGATGTGGTGTTCCGTCAATATGCAACTCGTTGCATATTGAGCTCCACTTAAATTGTAGTGTTGTTTGCTTTATATTGCCATGCCATGCCTCATTAAATCGGACATGCATCATATTTGGTTGTGCATCATGCCATGATTATGCTTGTGTGTTTACCATGTTGTTTGCTTCTTTCCGGTTTGCTTCTCTCGTTAGCTTCGGTTTCGTTACGGAGTTGTGAGGATTCGTTCGACTACGTCCGTTTGTCTTGTTCATGGACTCGTTCTTTTTCCTTGCGGGATTTCAGGCAAGATGACTATTACCCTTGATATTACTTCTATCTTTGCTTGCTAGTTGCTCCGTTCTATCGCTATGTTGCGCTACCTATCACTTGTTTACCATGCCTCCCATATTGCCATGTCAGCCTCTAACCTTTTTCACCCTTCCTAGCAAACCGTTGTTTGGCTATGTTACCGCTTTTGCCCAGCCCATCTTATAGCGTTGTTAGTTGCAGGTGAAGTTGAAGATTTCTCCATGATGGACAGGATTATGATTGGGATATCACAATATCTCTTATATTATTAATGCATCTATATATTTGGTAAAGGGTGGAAGACTCGACCTTTTGCCTGGTGTTTTGTTCCACTCTTGCCGCCCTAGTTTCCGTCATACCGGTGCTATGTTCCCGGATTTTGCGTTCCTTACGCGGTTGGGTGATTTATGGGACCCCCTTGACAGTTCGCTTTGAATAAAACTCCTCCAGCAAGGCCCAACCTTGGTTTTAACATTTGCCACCTAAGCCTTTTTTCCCTTGGGTTCTGCAGACTCAAGGGTCATCTTTATTTTACCCCCCCGGGCCAGTGCTCATCGTGAGTGTTGGTCCAACCTGTCAACCGCCGGTGGCCACCAGGGGCAACTCTGGGCTGGCCTACCGGAAGTATGGACAATCCGGTGTGCCCTGAGAACGAGATATGTGCAGCTCCTATCGGGATTTGTCGGCATAGCGGGAGGCTTTGCTGGTCTTGTTTTACCTTTGTCGAAATTTCTTGTAAACTGGGATTCTGAGTCTGATCGGGTCTTCCTGGGAGAAGGTATATCCTTCGTTGATCGCGAGAGCTTATCATGGGCTAAGTTGGGACACCCCTGCAGGGTATAAACTTTCGAAAGCCGTGCCTGCGGTTATAGGCAGATGGGAATTTGTTAATGTCCGGTTGTAGATAACTTGACACCAGATATGAATTAAAACGCATCAACCGCGTGTGTAGCTGTGATGGTCTCTTTTCGGTGGAGTCCGGGAAGTGAACACGGTTCTGGGTTATGTTTGACGTAAGTAGGAGTTAAGGATCACTTCTTGATCATTGCTAGCTTCATGACCGTTCCATTCGCTCTCTTCTCGCTCTTATTTGCGTATGTTAGCCACCATATATGCTCACTCGCTGCTGGAACCTCACCACTTTACCACTTCCTACCCTTAAGCTTAAATAGACTTGATCTCGCGGGTTTTGAGATTGCTGAGTCCTCGTGACTCACCAGATACTATCACCACAGTTGCAGCTGCCGATGATACCAGTGCAGATGATGCAACCGAGCTCAGATGGGAGCTCAACGAAGATCTTAGTTTTTGCTATGTTTTGTTTCTTGATGATCAGTAGTGGAGCCCAGTTGGGACGATCGGGGATCTAGCAGTTGGGTTATCTTCTTTTCTTTTGGCTTCGTCCGTAGTCGGACTATATGTGTGTACTCTGAATGATGTATGATTTATTATATGTTCATTGTGTGAAGTGGAGATTGTAAGCCAACTCTTTAATTCTTGTTCATTACATGGGATTGTGTGAAGATGACCCTTCTTGCGACAAAACCACAATGCGGTTATGCCTCTAAGTCATGCTTCGACACATGGGAGATATAGCCGCATCGTGGGTGTTACAGATTATGATTGTGTTGTCCTACGGACTAAACCCTCCGGTTTATATAGACACCGGAGGGGGCTAGGGTTACACAGAGTCGGTTACAGAGAAGGAGATCTATTATCCGGATCACCAAGCTTGCCTTCCACGCAAAGGAGAGTCCCATCCGGACACGGGACAAAGTCTTCAGTCCAATAGTCAGGCCAAAGCATATAGTCCGGCTGTCCGGATACCCCCTTATCCAGGACTCCCTCACCTGCCCCCGTTCCACCTCGCTTTATTGCATTGATACCTGCACAGAAGATGAGAAAAACCACAAACTGTTATTTTGTTTTAACAAAGGGCAACTGTTGTTCTTGGACAGATATGCTGTCAAGCCTAAAATCCTAGAGCATGTTCTCTGACGAATTACTTTTTGAAATGGTCACCTTAATATGTTGAATGTTTGACAGTTTTACAGGATCACAAAGAGTGTGAAGATAGGAAGTCACACCACAGATCGGCATGCTCGTTAAGCATCTCAGATCTTAACCCTATATGTGTCCATATGTAGGGTAGATCAGTGACATGTTTCCAATGGTGCCAAGGGGAGGAACATCTACAACTTGCAACACATTCTTGTCCCCGGTATCCCATATTTTTCATAGTGCAAGCAGTAGCTAAAGCATCAGAGCGACTCATGTAGCCCATCCCGGCTTGCGGTGTGCACCGCAGGTCAGGACAGTAGGCCTCCGAAACCGCACCACTTTGAGTCATGTACGGGAGAAGGGTGATAAGGTTTTTGGGGAGCGCTCCACGCGACTACTGACTTTTCCATCACGGACTCCAACGACTTCTTCCCCGACGTCGACAACCTCATCGACGACATGGCTGGAGAGGATGTCGACCCCAAGTCAAGTGCTTCTGCTGCTGCCGTCCCATACGTGTTCTTCCTCTTTTTATTAGAGACCATGCTACATTTCTTTGTTCTAGTGTTTGCCCTAGATATGTTAGACTCTGTTTCATATATGCAACTTGTTATACTATCTGCTCTAGATGTGTTTAGTTGCAGTTCATATATGAAGATGATGTTTACCTTCTCTTTGTCAAATCGCATGACTTGTTTTATCACTGCTATACTAGTCGTGCTTTATCTAGTATTTCTGTTAATAAAATCATTTGGTAAATTGCTCATATTTCCAACAATCCAAAAACCTTATTATAGGTAATTTACCCCGAGTGGTTTTGCTGCTTCCATGAGACCTCCTATGTTTGAGGGTATCCACTATAAGAGGTGGAGCCTGAGAGCAGTCTTATGGTTTCAAACCATGAGTTTCTATGACGCCACTCTTGGCAAACCCGAAGGAGAGCTTGATGCTCAACAGGCACAAGCCTTTCAGAAAATGGATACTCTGTTTAAGGCTACTCTCTTGAGTATTCTTGTTGAGAACATAGTTGATGCTTATGCGTCAATTGATAATGGAAAAGATATGTGGGATGCACTCTAGGCCAAGTTTGGGGTCTCGGATGCTAGCACTGAGCTGTACATCATGGAGCAATTCTATGATTACAGGATGACTGAAGAGCGCTCCGTGGTTGAGCAAGCTCATGAGATATAGTCATTTTCTAGAGAACTTGAGCACTTCATTTGTATGCTACCGGACAAGTTTGTTGCCGGAGGTATCATCACTAAGCTTCCTTCTTCATGGAGGAACTTTGCTACCTTGCTGAAGCATAAGAGGCATGAGTTTTCCGTCCCGGATCTCATTGACACTCTTGATGTGGAAGAAAAGGCGAGAGCAAAGAACACACATGCTCGAGGTATTGAGGGAGGATCTAGTGCCAATGTGGTACAGAAGCAGAACTTCCAGCCCCACAAGTTCAAGAACAAGGGAAAGTTTGATGGTAAAGCAAAGTTTGATGGGAAGAACAAGGCTGTCCAGCACAAGAACTTCAAGAAGAAGAATGACAAGAAGAAAGGTGTCTGTCATGTGTGTGGGGATCCTGATCATTGGGCACCTAGTTGCCCTAATCACTATGACAAGCATCATCCTGGGAAAGGCGGCAAGACCGCTAATGTTTTCATTGGAGACACTAACATGAAGGATGCTGGGTACGGTATATTTCCCACTATTCTTTCAGTATGTCATTCTCCTGATTGGTTTATTGACACGGGTGCTAATGTGCATGTATGCGGTGATATTTCCATGTTTTCGTCTTATCAGACCGCAGGGACTTCAACTGTGCTGATGGGCAATGATTGAAGTGCTTCTGTTCGTGGTGTTGGCAGGGTCGATCTGAAGTTTACTTCGGGGAAGATCGTGCGGCTGAAGAACGTGCATTATGTCCCCTCCATCAATAAAAATCTTGTTAGCGGATCTATTCTGTGTAGAGATGGCTATAAGCTTGTCTTTGAGTCGAATAAATTTGTAATATCCAAGTATGGAACCTTTGTTGGTAAAGGCTATGAGTCAGGAGGCCTGTTTCGTTTATCTTTATCAAACGTTTGCAATAAAGTTGTCAATCATGTTTGCAACAATAGTGAATCAAATGTGTGGCATTCATGTCTTTGTCATGTTAACTTTGGTTGCATGTCACGACTAGCAAAGTTGAACTTAATCCCTAGTTTCACCACTGTCAAGGGATCTAAGTGTCAAGTGTGTTTGCAAGCTAAGCAACCTCGTAAGTCTCACACGACTGCGGAAACGAGAAATCTTGCACCACTAGAGCTCATACATTCAGATCTGTGTGAAATGAATGGTGTTTTGACAGAAGGTGGAAAGAAATATTTCATGATGTTAATTGACGACTCCAGTAGATAGTGCCGTGTGTATCTTCTGAAATCTAAGGATGAGGCTTTGAACTTTTTCAAGATCTATAAAGCTGAAGTGGAAAACCAACTTGATCGAAAAATCAAGAGGCTTAGGTCCGACCGTGGTGGAGAGTATTTTTCCAATGAATTTGATGCTTTTTGTGTGGAACAACATGGCATAATACATGAGAGGACGCCTCTCTACTCACCTCAGTCAAATGGGGTGGCCGAAAGAAAGAACCGTACTCTAACTGATTTGGTTAACGCCATGTTAGACACATCGGGTCTCTCCAAGGCATGGTGGGGGGAGGCGATATTGACAACATGTCATGTCCTAAACCGAGTCCCCACGAAGAACAAAGAGATAACTCCATTCGAGAAATGGGAGAAGAAAATGTTAAAACTCTCTTATCTGCGAGCACGGGGTTGTTTGGCGAAAGTCAATGTTCCAATTCCAAAGAAGTGGAAGCTTGGACCAAAGACTGTGGATTGTGTTTTCCTGGGATATGCTTTTCATAGCATTGGTTACAGATTCTTGGTTGTAAAATCTGAGGTACCTCACATGCATGTCGGTACGATCATGGAGTCGAATGATGCGACTTTATTTGAAGATATCTTTCCCATGAAGGATATGACTACCTCATCTAATCAGGAGATGCCTAGTTTCGAATCAGGAACCAGTTACAATTACTAAACCTCTAATTTCGACGGAACACTTTGAAAGTCCTATGGAGGAGAACAATGAAGTTCCTACAAGGATCAAGAGACAGAGGACTGCAAAGTCTTTTGGTGATGATTTTCTTATGTCTCTCATAGATGATACTCCTAGTTCTATTTTAGAGGCCTATGCATCTGAAGATGCTGACTACTGGAAGGAAGCGGTTTGTAGCGAGATGGATTCCATCTTGGCGAATGAAACTTGGGAGATAACTGATCGTCCTTATGGGTGCAATCCTATAGGATGCAAATGGGTATTCAAGAAGAAGCTTAGGCCTGATGGTACTATTGAAACATACAAGGCTCGGCTCGTGGCTAAGGGTTATACCCAAAAGGAAGGAGAAGAATTCTTTGATACTTACTCACCTGTGGCTCGTCTGACTACTATTCAAGTTCTACTTTCACTAGCTGCCTCACATGGTCTTCTCGTTCATCAAATGGATGTTAAGACTACTTTCCTAAATGGAGAGTTGGACGAGGAAATTTATATGGAACAACCAGATGGTTGTACTAGATGGTCAGGAAGGAAAAGTGTGCAAGTTGATGAAGTCTTTGTATGGACTCAAGCAAGCACCCAAACAGTGGCATGCGAAGTTTGAAAGAACTTTAACAGCTGCAGGCTTTGTTGTAAATGAAGCTAACAAATGTGTGTACTATCGCCATGGTGGGGGCGAGGGAGTTATCCTTTGCTTGTATGTTGATGACATACTGATTTTCGGAACAAATCTGAATGTTATTAAGGAGGTCAAGGATTTCCTATCTCGTTGTTTTGAGATGAAGGATTTAGGAGTGGCCGATGTTATTCTGAACATCAAGTTGTTGAGAGACGATGATGGTGGGATTACATTGCTTCAATCTCACTATGTGGAAAAGATCTCGAGTCGCTTTGGCTATAGTGACTGCAAGCCCTCTCCAACACCATATGATGCGAGTGTGTTACTTCGAAAGAATTAAAGAATTGATAGAGATCAATTAAAATATTCTCAGATCATTGGTTCGCTTATGTACTTAGCCAGTGCTACAAGACTTGACATCTCTTTTGCTGTTAGCAAACTGAGTCGGTTTGTTTCAAAACCAGGAGATGTGCATTGGAGAGATCTAGAGAGAGTTCTGCGTTATTTGAAAGGCACTACGAATTATGGAATTCACTACACTGGGCACCCAAAGGTGCTTGAAGGGTATAGTGAATCAAACTGGATATCAGATGCTGATGAGATAAAGGCCATGAGCGGTTATGTATTCACTCATGGAGGTGGCGCTGTTTCTTGGATGTCTTGCAAGCAGACCATCTTAACGAGGTCAACAATGGAAGCAGAACTCACAACACTAGATACAGCTACAGTCGAAGCAGATTGGCTTTGTCGGCTCTTGAATGACTTGCTGGTTGTTGAGAAACCTGTACCTGGTATCCTTATGAACTACGACAATCAAACCGTGATCACGAAAGTGTACAGCTCAAAGGATAACATGAAGTCATCAAGACACGTTCAGAGAAGGTTAAAGTCTGTCAAGAAAATGAGAAACTCCGGAGTTATTGCATTGGATTATATCCAAACGTCTAAAAATCTGGCAGATCCTTTTACTAAGGGTCTATCACATAATGTGATAGATTATGCATCGAGGGAGATGGGTATGAGACCCACAATATGAGTTGTTCACAGTGGTAACCTATTCTTTGTGACTGGAGATCCCGTGAATTAGATGTGGAAGACAAGCTGTTGATCAACTGAGAGGAGAGTATCCTTACTATTAACAATACCACTCCATGAAGATGCAATACTCTCCTAATCTGCATGGCAGGTTGATGTATATCTTAATCTGTTCTAAATGGCTCATTGAAGCAGAGATGTCGTCCTACAGAACATCTTTTGAAGAACGCACCTATATGAGTCTGATTGTTAAACGTTGCAATCTATGAGAGTAGGGTTCTCTCTAGTAAACTCATGAAAGGTCTCGGAGTATGACGCATAAGCTCCACCCGCGGGGAAGACCCACGGTAGCCATGTATCATCAAGGCTTTATGTGAAGCTAGATTTGCAGAAAACTTGCAGTTCAAGGCCCAATCCACTATTCAAGTTGCTTAATAGTGTAGCATAGAGTTCTAGGTGGAAGTTCAACTTAACAGTCTCCACTGCAGTACCGGTATATAAAACAGTGTTTTGGAACCAAAGGCAAATTTTCTGTGCCTCTGGGATCTGGTGGGGGATTGCTGGAATTTTGTTTATTTTGGGCCTAGCCCAATAGCAGTTTCAGAAATTCCTAATAAATCCTAGAGGCCCACGCAGCCCATTCGTGCAAGGCAAGTGGTGGAACTAAAGTTTAGTCCCACATTGCTAGTTTAGAGGGAGTTGGACCTCTTTATAAGGGAGGTTCTTTTCCCACTTGTATGAGCATGAGAACAAGAGGGACATCCACGCACGCTCCTCCTCCGCCGCCCGCCTCGCCACGCCATGCCACGCCTCGTCACGACGCGCCGTGATGTCTACTACACAACCTTCTTCGTGTAGACGTTGTTGGGCCTCCAAGTGCACAGGTTTGTAGGACAGTAGCAAATTTCCCTCAAGTGGATGACCTAAGGTTTATCAATCCGTAGGAGGCGTAAGGTGAAGATGGCCTCTCTCAAAAAACCCTGCAACCAAATAACAAAGAGTCTCTTGTGTCCCCAACACACCCAATACAATGGTAAATTGTATAGGTGCACAAGTTCGGTGAAGAGATGAAGATACAAGTGCAAAATAGATAGTAGATAGAGGTATTTGTAATCTGAAATAATAAAAACAGCAAGGTAACAAGTAGTAAAAGTGAGCGTAAACGGTATTGCAATGGTAGGAAACAAGGCCCAGGGTTCATACTTTCACTAGTGCAAGTTTTCTCAACAATAATAACATAGATAGATCATATAACAAGCCCTCAACATGCAACAAAGAGTCACTCCAAAGCCACTAATAGCGGAGAACAAACGTAGAGATTATGGTAGGGTACGAAACCACCTCAAAGTTATCCTTTCTGTTCTATCTATTCAAGAGTTCGTAGTAAAATAACATAAAGCTATTCTTTCTGCTCAATCCATCATAGAGTTCATACTAGAATAACACCTTAAGACACAAATCAACCAAAACCCTAATGTCACCTAGATACTCCATTGTCACCTCAAGTATCCGTGGGCATGATTATACGATATGCATCACACAATCTCATATTCATCCAACCAACATAAAAGTACTTCAAAAAGTGCCCCGAAGCTACTACCGGAGAGTCAAGAACGTGTGCCAACCCCTATGCATAGGTTCCCAATGTCACGAAACCCGCAAGTTGATCACCAAAACATACATCAAGTGGATAGCAAGACATACATCAAGTGTTCTCATAAAAGACTCAATCCGATAAGATAACTTCAAAGGGGAAACTCAATTCATCACAAGAGAGTAGAGGGGGAGAAACATCATAAGATCCAACTACAATAGCAAAGCTCAGGATACATCAAGATCGTGCCATAGAGGGAACACAAGAGAGAACACGAGAGAGAGAGAGAGATAAAACACATAGCTACTGGTACATACCCTCAGCCTCGAGGGTGAACTACTCCCTCCTCATCATGGATAGCACCGGGATGATGAAGATGGCCTCCGGTGATGGGATCCCCCTCTGGCAGGGTGCCGGAACAGGGTCCCGATTGGTTTTTGGTGGCTCTGGAGGCTTGCGGCGGTGGAACTCCCGATCTAGGTTCTGTTCTGGAAGTTTTTGGGTACGTAGGTATATATGGGTGCAGGGGGTACGTCGGAGGAGCTACGGGGGTCCCACAAGGCAGGGGGGCGCGCCCAGGGGGGCGCCCCCCACCCTCGTGAGCACCTCCCGTATCTCCTGATGTGCACTCCAAGTCCTTCGGGTGGCTTTCCTTCCAAAAATAACTTCTCCAGTTGATTTTGTTCCGTTTTGACTCCGTCTGATATTCCTTTTCCTCGAAACACTGAAATAGGCATAGAACAGCAAATCTGGGCTGGGCCTCCGGCTAATAGGTTAGTCCCAAAAATAATATAAAAGTGGATAATAAAGCCCAATATTACCTAAAACAGTAGATAAAGTAGCATGGAGCAATCAAAAATAATAGATACGTTGGAGACGTATCAAGCATCCCCAAGCTTAATTCCTGCTCGTCCTCGAGTAGGTAAATGATAAAAAAGAATTTTTGATGCAGAGTGATACTTTGGCATAATTTCAATGTAAATCTTCTTAATTGTGACATGAATATTCAGATCTGAAAGATTCAAGACAAAAGTTCATATTGACATAAAAAATAATAATACTTCAAGCATACTAATCAAAGCAATCATGTCTTTTCAAAATAGCATGGCAAAAGAAAGTTCATCCCTACAAAATTATATAGTCAGGCTATGCTTCATTTTTGTCACACAAAGATGTTCCCAACTTCTATACCCCCGGTGACAAGCCAAGCAATTGTTTCATACTTAAATAATCTCAAACTTTTTCAACTTTCACGCAATACATGAGCGTGAGCCATGGATATAGCACTATGGGTGGAATAGAATATGATGATGGGGATTGTGTGGAGAAGACAAAAAAGAGAAAGTCTCACATTGACGAGGCTAATCAACGGGCTATGGAGATGCCCATCAATTGATGTCAACATGAGGAGTAGGGATTGCCATGCAACGGATGCACTAGAGCTATGGATGCTCAACAAAATAAAACTAGTGGGTGTGCATCCAACTTGCTTGCTCATGAAGACCTAGGGCATTTGAGGAAGCCCATCATAGTAATATACAAGCCAAGTTCTATAATGAAAAATTCCCACTAGTATAAAAAGGAGAACTTATGAGACTCACTACATGAAGAACAAGGTGCTACTTTGAAGCACAATATATGAGACTCACTACATGAAGAACAAGGTGCTACTTTGAAGCACAAGTGTGGAAAAATAGATAGTAGCATTGCCCTTTTTCTTTTCTTTTTTTGGGCCTTTCTTTTTTTCTTTTTGAACTTTATCTTTTTCTTTTTTTATTTGGGCAATGCTCTAATAATGATGATCATCACACTTCTATTGATTACAACACAAGGATTACAACTCGAAACTTAGAACAAGATATGACTCTATATGAATGCCTCCAGCGGTGTACCGGGATGGTGCAATGAATCAAGAGTGACATGTATGAAAAATAATGCATGGTGGCTTTGCCACAAATACGATGTCAACTACATGATCATGCAATGGCAATATGATAAAAGTAATGTATGTCATGATGATGATGATGGAAGTTGCATGGCAATATATCTCGGAATGGCTATGGAAATGCCATAATAGGTAGGTATTGTGGCTGTTTTGAGGAAGATATAAGGAGGTTTATGTGTGATAGAGTGTATCATATCATGGGGTTTGGATGCACCGGTGAAGTTTGCGCCAACTCTCAAGGTGAGAAAGGGCAATGCACGGTACCGAAGAGGCTAGCAAAGGTGGAAAGGTGAGAGTGCGTATAATCCATGGACTCAACATTAGTCAAAATAACTCATATACTTATTGCAAAAAATTAGAAGTCATCAAAAATCAAGTACTACGCGCATGCTCCTAGGGGGATAGATTGGTAGGAAAAGACCATCGCTCATCCCCGACCGCCACTCATAAGGATGCACAAGCCAGGTACACTTCATGTTTCAAATTTGTTACATAACTTTAACCATACGTGCATGCTACGGGACTTACAAACTTCAACACAAGCATTTCTCAAATTCACAATCACCCAACACAAGCATTTCTCAAATTCACAATCACCCAACTAGCATGACTTTGCGAAAGTGAAGTTCAAATGCGAACGGTGCAGCCCTTCTGCTGCTGGCTGTTCGCTTCATCTCCGTCTCTTTGTTTCGCCTCCCATCGCTGCCCTCTCGCCTCCTTCTCTTGCGCCTATAAAAGGGAGGTCGCTCCTCTCAGATAGGCGCACCAGAACAACACAACCCTCTCGCCTCAGAGTTCCCGACCACTGAGCTACTGCTACGATCTTCCCCATCCCGACTTGCGGCGTGCACCACAGGTCGGGAAAGTAGGCCTCAAAAACCGCACCACTTTGAGTCCTGTACGGGAGAAGGGTGATAAGGTTTTCGGGGAGCGCTCCGTGTGACTACTGACTTTTCCATCACGGACTCCGATTACTACTTCCCCGATGACGACTTCTTCCCCGACGTCGACAACCTCATCAACGACATGGCTGGAGAGGATGTCGACCCCAAGTCAAGTGCTTCTGCTGCTGCCGTCCCGTACGTGTTCTTCCTATTTTTATTAGAGACCCTGCTACAGTTCCTTGTTCTAGTGTTTGCCCTAGATATGTTAGACTCTGTTTCATATATGCAACTTGCTATACTATCTGCTCTAGATGTGTTTAATTATAGTTCATATATGAAGATGATGTTTACCTTCTCTTTGTCAAATCGCATGACTTGTTTTATCGCTGCTATATTAGTCGTGCTTTATCTAGTATTTCTGTTAATAAAATCATTTGGCAAATTGCTCATATTTCCAACAATCCAAAAACCTTATTATAGGCAATTTACCCCGAGTGGTTTTGCTGCTTCCATGAGACCTCCTATGTTTGAGGGTATCCACTATAAGAGGTGGCGCGTGAGAGCAGTCTTATGGTTTCAAACCATGAGTTGCTATGACGTCACTCTTGGCAAACCTGAAGGAGAGCTTGATGCTCAACAGGCACAAGCCTTTCAGAAAATGGATACTCTGTTTAAGGCTGCTCTCTTGAGTGTTCTTGGTGAGAACATAGTTGATGCTTATGCGTCAATTGATAATGGAAAAGATATGTGGGTTGCACTTGAGGCCAAGTTTGGGGTCTCGGATGCTGGCACTGAGCTGTACATCATGGAGCAATTCTATGATTACAGGATGACTGAAGAGCGCTCTGTGTTTGAGCAAGCTCATGAGATACAGTCATTTGCTAGAGAACTTGAGCACTTCAATTGTATGCTACCGGACAAGTTTGTTGCCGGAGGTATCATCACTAAGCTTCCTCCTTCATGGAGGAACTTTGCTAACTTGCTGAAGCATAAGAGGCAGGAGTTTTCCGTCCCGGATCTCATTGGCACTCTTGATGTGGAAGAAAACGCGAGAGCAAAGGACACACTGTGCTCGAGGTATTGAGGGAGGATCTAGTGCCAATATGGTACATGAGCAGAACTTCCAGCCCCACAAGTTCTAGAACAAGGGCAAGTTTGATGGTAAAGCAAAGTTTGATGGGAAGAACAAGGCTGTCCAGCACAAGAACTTCAAGAGGAAGAATGACAAGAAGAAAGGTGTCTGTCATGTGTGTGGGGATCCTGATCATTGGGCACCTAGTTGCCCTAATCGCCATGACAAGCGTCATCCTGGGAAAGGCGGCAAGACCGCTAATGTTGTCATTGGAGAAACTGACATGAAGGATGCTCGGTACGGTATATTTCCCACTATTATTTTTAGTATGTCATTCTCCTGATTTGATTGACACGGGTGCTAATGTGCATGTATGCGGTGATATTTCCATGTTTTCGTCTTATCAGACCGTAGGGACTTCAACCATGCTGATGGGCAATGGTTCAAGTGCTTCTATTCGTGGTGTCGGCACGGTCGATCTGAAGTTTACTTCGGGGAAGATCGTGCGGCTGAAGAACGTGCATTATGTCCCCTCCATCAATAAAAATCTTGTTAGCGGATCTCTTCTGTGTAGAGATGGTTATAAGCTTGTCTTTGAGTCGAATAAATTTGTAATATCCAAGTATGGAACCTTTGTTGGTAAAGGCTATGAGTCAGGAGGCCTGTTTCGTTTATCTTTATCAGACGTTTGCAATAAAGTTGTCAATCATGTTTGCAACAATAGTGAATCAAATGTGTGGCATTCACGTCTTTGTCATGTTAACTTTGGTTGCATGTCGCGACTAGCAAAGTTGAACTTAATCCCTAGTTTCACCACTGTCAAGGGATCTAAGTGTCAAGTGTGTTTGCAAGCTAAGCAACCTCGTAAGTCTCACACGACCGCGGGAACGAGAAATCTTGCACCACTAGAGCTCATACATTCAGATCTATGTGAAATGAATGGTCTTTTGACAAAAGGTTGAAAGAAATATTTCATGACGTTAATTGACGACTCCAGTACATACTGCTGTGTGTATCTTCTGAAATCTAAGGATGAGGCTTTGAACTTTTTCAAGATGTATAAAGCTGAAGTGGAAAACCAACTTGATCGAAAATTCAAGAGGCTTAGGTACGACCGTGGTGGAGAGTATTTTTCCAATGAATTTGATGCTTTTTGTGCGGAACATGGCATAATCCATGAGAGGACGCTTCCCTACTCACCTCAGTCAAATGGGGTGGCCGAAAGAAAGAACCGTACTCTAACTGATTTGGTTAACGCCATGTTAGACACCTCGGGTCTCTCCAAGGCATGGTGGGGGGAGGCGATATTGACAGCATGTCATGTCCTAAACCGAGTGCCCACAAAGAACAAAGAGATAACTCCATTCGAGAAATGTGAGAAGAAAAGGTTAAAACTCTCTTATCTGCGAGCATGGGGTTGTTTGGCGAAAGTCAATGTTCCAATTCCAAAGAAGTGGAAGCTTGGACCAAAGACTGTGGATTGTGTTTTCATGGGATATGCTTTTCATAGCATTGGTTACAGATTCTTGGTTGTAAAATCTGAGGTACGTGACATGCATGTCGGTACGATCATGGAGTCGAATGATGCGACTTTCTTTGAAGATATCTTTCCCATGAAGGATATGACTACCTCATCTAATCAGGAGATGCCTAGTTCATCGAATCAGGAACCGGTTACAATTAATGAACCTCCAATTTTGATGGAACACTTTGAAAGTCCTGTGGAGGAGAAAGTTCCTACTAGGAGCAAGAGACAGAGGACTGAAAGTCTTTTGGTGATGATTTTCTTCTGTATCTCATAGATGATACTCCTAGTTCTATTTTAGAGGCCTATGCATCTGAAGATGCTGACTACTGGAAGGAAGCGGTTCGTAGCGAGATGGATTCCATCTTGGCGAATGAAACTTGGGAGATAACTGATCGTCCTTATGGGTGCAAACCTATAGGATGCAAATGGGTATTCAAGAAGAAGCTTAGGCCTGATGGTACTATTGAAACATACAAGGCTCGGCTCGTGGCTAAGGTTTATACCCAAAAGGAAGGAGAAGAATTCTTTGATACTTACTCACCTGTGGCTCGACTGACCACTATTCGAGTTCTACTTTCACTAGCTGCCTCACATGGTGTTCTCGTGTTGGGGAACATAGAAGAAATTCAAAATTTTCCTAAGTGTCACCAAGATCTATCTATGGAGAAACCAGCAACGAGGGGAAGGAGAGTGCATCTACATACCCTTGTAGATTGCTAAGCGGAAGCATTCAAGAGAACGGGGTTGAAGGAGTCGTACTCGTCATGATCCAAATCACCGGAGATCCTGGTGCCGAACGGACGGCACCTCCGCGTTCAACAGACGTACAACCCGGTGACCTCTCCCACGCCTTGATCCAGCAAGGAGAGAGGGAGAGGTTGAGGAAGAATCCATCCAGCAGCAACACAACGGCGTGGTGGTGGTGGAGGAGCGTGACAATCCTGCAGGGCTTCGCCAAGCACCTGCGGGAGAGGAGGAGGTGTCACGGGAGGGAGGGAGGCGCCAGGGCTTCAGGTGCGGCTGCCCTTCCCTCCCCTCCCTTTATATAGGGGCAAGGGAGAGGGGGGAGGCGCAGCCTTGCCCCTTCCTCCAAGGAAGGGGTGCGGCCAAGGGGGGGGGGAGGAGTCCATCCTCCCCAAGGCACCTCGGAGGTGCCTTCCCCTTTGAGGACTCTCCCCTTTTTCTTATATCTTGGCGCATGGGCCTCTTGGGGCTGGTGCCCCTGGCCCATATAGGCCAAGGCGCACCCCCTACAGCCCATGTGCCCCCCCGAGGTAGGTGGACCCCCCGGTGGACCCCTGGACCCCTTTCGGCACTCCCGGTACAATACCGATAAAGTGTGAAACTTTTCCGGCGACCAAAATAAGACTTCCCATATATAAATCTTTACCTCTGGACCATTCCGGAACTCCTCGTGACGTCCGGGACTCCGAACAACACTCGGTAACCACATACAAACTTCCTTTATAACCCTAGCGTCATCGAACCTTAAGTGTGTAGACCCTACGGGTTCGGGAACCATGCAGACATGACCTAGACGTTCTTCGGTCAATAACCAATAGCGGGATCTGGATACCCATGTTGGCTCCCACATGTTCCACGATGATCTCATCGGATGAACCACGATGTCAAGGACTCAATCAATCCCGTATACAATTCCCTTTGTCTAACGGTATTGTACTTGCCCGAGATTCGATCGTCGGTATACCGATACCTTGTTCAATCTCGTTACCGGCAAGTCTCTTTACTCGTTCCGTAACACATCATCCCGTGATCAACTCCTTGGTCACATTGTGCACATTATGATGATGTCCTACCGAGTGGGCCCAGAGATACCTCTCCGTCACACGGAGTGACAAATCCCAGTCTTGATTCGTGCCAACCCAACAGACACTTTCGGAGATACCTGTAGTGCACCTTTATAGCCACCCAGTTACGTTGTGACGTTTGGTACACCCAAAGCATTCCTACGGTATCCGGGAGTTGCACAATCTCATGGTCTAAGGAAAAGATACTTGACATTAGAAAAGCTTTAGCATACGAACTACGATCTTTGTGCTAGGCTTAGGATTGGGTCTTGTCCATCACATCATTCTCCTAATGATGTGATCTTGTTATCAACGACATCTTAATGACCATGGTTAGGAAAACGTAACCATCTATTGATCAACGAGCTAGTCAACTAGAGGCTTACTAGGGACATGGTGTTGTCTATGTATCCACACATGTATCTGGGTTTCCTATCAATACAATTATAGCATGGATAATAAACGATTATCATGAACAATGAAATATAATAATAACTTATTTATTATTGCCTCTAGGGCATATTTCCAACAGTCTCCCACTTGCACTAGAGTCAATAATCTAGTTCACATCGCTATGTGATTAACATTCACAGGTCACATCGCCATGTGACCAACATCCAAAGAGTTTACTAGTGTCACTAAACTAGTTCACATCATCATGTGATTAAGACTCAATGAGTTATGGGGTTTGATCATGTTTTGCTTGTGAGAGAAGTTTTAGTCAACGGGTCTGCAACATTTAGATCCGTATGTACTTCGCAAATCTCTTGGTCATATTTTAAATGCTGCTTCCACGCTCCACTTGGAGCTTTTCCAAATGGTCGCTCCACTATACGTATCTGGCTTGCTACTCAAAGTCATTCAGATAGGTGTTAAAGCTTGCATCGACGTAACCCTTTACGCCGAACTCTTTATCACCTTCATAATTGAGAAATAAATCCTTATTACTCCAAGGACAATTTTGACCGCTATCAGGTGATCCACTCCTTGGTCACCTTTGTACCCTCTTGCCAGACATGTGGCAAGGCACACATCAGGTGCGGTACACAGCATAGCAAACTATAGAGCCTATGTCTGAAGCATAGGGGACGTCCTTCATCCTTTCTCTCTTTTCTGCCATGGTCGAGCTTTAACTCTTAACTTCATACCTTACAACTCAGGCAAGAACTCCTTCTTTGACTGATCCATCTTGAACTCCTTCAAGATCACGTCAAGGTATGTGCTCATTTGAAAGTATTATTAGCATTTTGATCTATCCTCATAGATTTTGATGCTCAATGTTCAAGTAGCTTAATCCAGGTTTTCACTTGAAAAACACTTTTCAAATAACCCTATATGCATTCCAGAAATTCTACATCATTTCTGATCAATAATATGTCAATAACATATACTCATCAGAAATTCTATAGTGCTCCCACTCACTTCTTTGGAATTACAGGTTTCTCATAAACTTTGTATAAACCCAAAATCTTTGATCATCTTATAAAAGTGTACATTCCAACTCCGAGATGCGTACTCCAGTCCATGGAAGGATCGCTGGAGCTAGCATACCTTTTAGCATCCTTAGGATCGACAAAACCTTTCTGATTGTATCACATACAACCTTTCCTTACGAAAACTGGTAAGGAAACTCGTTTTGACATCCATCTGCCAGATTTCATAAATGCAGCTAAAGCTAACATGATTCCAACGGACTTAAGCATCGCTACGGATGAGAAAATCTCATCGTAGTCAATTCCTTGAACTTGTGAAAAACTCTTCGCCACAAGTCGAGCTTCACAGACGATGACATTACCGTCCACGTCCGTCTTCTTCTTAAAGATCCATTTATCTCAATGGCTTGCCGATCATCAGGCAAGTCCACCAAAGTCCATGCTTTGTTTTGATACATGGATCCTATCTCGGATTTCATGGCTTCTAACCATTTGTCGGAATATGGGCCCACCATCGCTTCTCCATGGCTCGTAGGTTCATTGTTGTCTAGCAACATGACCTTCAAGACAGGATCACCGTACCACTCCGAAGTAGTACGTGTCATTGTCGTCCTACGAGGTTCGGTAGTGACTTGATCTGAAGCATCATGATCACTATCATCAGCTTCCGCTTCAATTGGTGTAGGTGCCACATTAACAACTTCCTGTGCCCTACTACACACTGGTTGAAGTGATGGTTCAATAACCTTATCAAGTCTCCACCATCCTCCCACTCAACTTCTCGAGACAAACTTTTCCTCGAGAAAGGACCCGATTCAAGAAACAATCCCTATTGCTTTCGGATCTGAATTAGGAGGTATACCCAACTGTTTTGGGTGTCCTATGAAGATGCATTTTATCCGCTTTGGGTTCGAGCTTATCAACTTGAAACTTTTTCACATAAGCGTCGCAGCCCCAAACTTTTAAGAAACGACAACTTAAGTTTCTCCAAACGGTGTCGTCTCAACGGAATTACATGGTACCCTATTAAAGTGAGTGCGGTTGTCTCTAATGCCTAACCCATGAACGATAGTGATAATTCGATAAGAGACATCAAGGTATGCACCATATCCAATAGGGTGCTACTATGATGTTCGGACACACCATCACACTATGGTGTTCCAGGCGGTATTAATTGTGAAACAATTTCCACAATGTCTTAATTGTGTGCCAAAACTCGTAGCTCAGATATTCATCTCTATGATCATATCATAGACATTCTATCCTCTTGTCACGAAGATCTTAAACTTCACTCTGAAATTACTTGAACCATTCAATAATTCAGACTTGTGTTTCATCAAGTAAATATACTCAACATCTACTCGAATCATCTGTGAAGTAAGAACATAACGATATTCACTGCATGCCTCAGCACTCATTGGACTGCACACATCAAAATGTGTTACTTCCAAAAAGTTGCTATCTTGTTCCATCTTACTGAAAAAGAGGCTTTTCAGTCATCTTGCCCATGTGGTATGATTTGCATATCTCAAGTGATTCAAAATCAAGTGAGTCCAAATGGTCCATCTGCATGGAGTTTCTTCATGCGTATACACCAATAGACATGGTTCGCATGTCTCAAACTTTTCAAAAATGAGTGAGTCCAAAGATCCATCAACATGGAGCTTCTTCATGCGTTTTATACCAATATGACTTACATGGCAGTGCCACAAGTAAGTGGTACTATCATTACTATCTTATATCCTTTTTGGCATGAAAATGTGTATCACTACGATCGAGATTCAATAAACCATTCCTTTTAGGTGCTAGACCATTGAAGGTATTATTCAAATAAACAGAGTAACCATTATTCTCCTTAAATGAATAACCGTATTGCGACAGACATAATCCAATCATGTCTATGCTCAACGCAAACACCAAATAACAATTATTTAGGTTTAACACCAATCTCGATGGTAGAGGGAGCGAGCGATGCTTGATCACATCAACCTTGGAAACACTTCCAACACGTACCGTCAGCTCACCTTTAGCTAGTCTCCGTTTATTCCGTAGCTCTTTTATTTCGAGTTACTAAAACTTAGCAACCGAACCGGTATCTAATACCATGGTGCTACTAGGAGTACTAGTAAAGTACACATTAACATAATGTATATCCAATATACTTCTATCGACCTTGCCAGCCTTCTCATCTACCAAGTATCTAGGGTAATTCCGCTCTAGTGACTATTCCCCTTATCACAGAAGCACTTAGTCTCGGGTTTGGGTTCAACCTTGGGTTTCTTCACTGGAGCAGCAGCTGATTTGCCATTTCATGAAGTATCCCTTCTTGCCCTTGCCCTTCTTGAAACTAGTGGTTTCACCAACCATCAACAATTGATGCTCGTTCTTGATTTCTACTTTCGCGGTGTCAAACATCGCGAATACCTCAAGGATCATCATATGTATCCCTGATATGTTATAGTTCATCACGAAGCTGTAGCAGCTTGGTGGCAATGACTTTGGAGAAACATCACTATCTCATCTGGAAGATTAACTCCCACTCGATTCAAGTGATTGTTGCACTCAGAAAAATCTGAGCACAAGCTCATCGATTGAGCTTTCTCCCTTAGTTTGCAGGCTAAGAAAATCGTCGGAGGTCTCATACCTCTTGACGTGGGCACGAGCCTGAAATCCCAATTTCAAACCTCGAAACATCTCATATGTTCCGCGACATTTTGAAAACGTCTTTGGTGCCTCTACTCTAAACCATTTAACTGAACTATCACGTAGTTATCAAAACGTGTATGTCCGATGTTCGGAACATCCACAAACAACGTTTGGGGTTCAGCACACTGAGCGGTGCATTGAGGACATAAGCTGTCTACTGTCCGCATAATCGCTACTATCAACTTTCAACTATATTTTCTCTAGGAACATATCTAAACAGTGGAACTAAAGCGCGAGCTTACGACATAATTTGCAAAGATCTTTTGACTATGTTTAGGATAATTAAGTTCATCTTATGAACTCCCACTCAGATAGACATCCCTCTAGTCATCTAAGTGATTACATGATCCGAGTCAACTAGGCCGTGTCCGATCATCACGTGAGACGGACTAGTCATCATCGGTGAACATATTCATGTTGATCGTATCTACTATACGACTCATGCTCGACCTTTCGATTTCTGTGTTCCGAGGCCATGTCTGTACATGCTAGGCTCGTCAAGTTAACCCTAAGTGTTTCGCGTGTGTAAATCTGTCTTACACCCGTTGTATGTGAACGTAAGAATCCATCACACCCGATCATCACGTGGTGCTTAGAAGCGATGAACTTTAGCAACGGTGCACAGTTAGGGGAGAACACTTCTTGAAATTGTTGTAAGGGATCATCTTATTTACTACCATCGTTCTAAGTAAACAAGATGCATAAACATAATAAACATCACATGCAATTATATAGTAGTGACATGATATGGCCAATATCATATAGCTCCATTGATTTCCATCTTCGGGGCTCCATGATCATCATCGTCACCGGCATGACACCATGATCTCCATCATCGTGTCTTCATGAAGTTGTCTCGCCAACTATTACTTCTACTACTATGGCTACCGGTTAGCAATAAAGTAAAGTAATTACATGGCGTTGTTCAATGACACGCAGGTCATACAATAAATAAAGACAACTCCTATGGCTCCTGCCGGTTGTCATACTCATCAACATGCAAGTTGTGAATCCTATTACAAGAACATGATCAATCTCATACATCACATATCATTCATCACATTCTTCTTGGCCATATCACATCACAAAGCATACCCTGCAAAAACAAGTTAGACGTCCTCTAATTGTTGTTTGCATGTTTTACGTGGCTGCTATGGGTTTCTAGCAAGAATGTTTCTTACCTACGCAAAACCACAACGTGATATGCCAATTGCTATTTACCCTTCATAAGGACCCTTTTCATTGAATCCGTTCCGACTAAAGTGGGAGAGACTGGCACCCTCTAGCCACCTTATGCACCAAGTGCATGTCAGTCGGTGGAACCTGTCTCACGTAAGAGTACGTGTAAGGTCGGTCCGGGCCGCTTCATCCCACAATACCGTCGAAACAAGATTGGACTAGTAACGGTAAGTATATTGAACAAAATCAACGCCCACAACTACTTTGTGTTCTACTCGTGCAAAGAATCTACGCAATAGACCTAGCTCATGATGCCACTGTTGGGGAACGTAGCAGAAATTCAAAATTTTCCTACGTGTCACCAAGATCTATCTATGGAGAAACCAGCAATGAGGGGAAGGAGAGTGCATCTACATACCCTTGTAGATCGCTAAGCGGAAGCGTTGAAGAGAACAGGGTTGAAGGAGTCGTACTCGTCGTGATCCAAATCACCGGAGATCCTGGTGCCGAACGGACGGCACCTCCGCGTTCAACACACGTACAGCCCGGTGACGTCTCCCATGCCTTGATCCAGCAAGGAGAGAGGGAGAGGTTGAGGAAGACTCCATCCAGCAGTAGCACAACGGCGTGGTGGTGGTGGAGGAGCGTGGCAATCCTGCAGGGCTTCGCCAAGCACCTGCGGGAGAGGAGGAGGTGTCACGGGAGGGAGGGAGGTGCCAGGGCTTCAGGTGCGGCTGCCCTTCCCTCCCCTCCCTTTATATAGGGGCAAGGGAGAGGGGGGAGGCGCAGCCTTGCCCCTTCCTCCAAGGAAGGGGTGCGGCCAAGGTGGGGGGAGGAGTCCATCCTCCCCAAGGCACCTCGGAGGTGCCTTCCCCTTTGAGGACTCTCCCCTTTTTCTTATATCTTGGCGCATGGGCCTCTTGGGGCTGGTGCCCTTGGCCCATATAGGCCAAGGCGCACCCCCTACAGCCCATGTGCCCCCCCGGGGCAGGTGGACCCCCCCCGGTGGACCCCCGGACCCCTTTCGGCACTCCCGATACAATACCGATAAAGTGCGAAACTTTTCCGGCGACCAAAATAAGACTTCCATATATAAATCTTTACCTCCGGACCATTCCGAAACTCCTCGTGACGTCCGGGATCTCATCCGGGACTCCGAACAACATTCGGTAACCACATACAAACTTCCTTTATAACCCTAGCGTCATCGAACCTTAAGTGTGTAGACCCTACGGGTTCGGGAACCATGCAGACATGACCTAGACGTTCTTCGGTCAATAACCAACAGCGGGATCTGGATACCCATGTTGGCTCCCACATGTTCCACGATGATCTCATCGGATGAACCACGATGTCAAGGACTCAATCAATCCCGTATACAATTCCCTTTGTCTAACGGTATTGTACTTGCCCGAGATTCGATCGTCGGTATACCGATACCTTGTTCAATCTCGTTACCGGCAAGTCTCTTTACTCGTTCCATAACACATCATCCCATGATCAACTCCTTGGTCACATTGTGCACATTATGATGATGTCCTACCGAGTGGGCCCAGAGATACCTCTACGTCACATGGAGTGACAAATCCCAGTCTCGATTCGTGCCAACCCAACAGACACTTTCGGAGATACCTGTAGTGCACCTTTATAGCCACCCAGTTACATTGTGACGTTTGGTACACCCAAAGCATTCCTACGGTATCCGGGAGTTGCACAATCTCATGGTCTAAGGAAAAGATACTTGACATTAGAAAAGCTTTAGCATACGAACTACGATCTTTGTGCTAGGCTTAGGATCGGGTCTTGTCCATCACATCATTCTCCTAATGATGTGATCTCGTTATCAACGACATCTTAATGACCATGGTTAGGAAACCGTAACCATCTATTGATCAACGAGCTAGTCAACTAGAGGCTTACTAGGGACATGGTGTTGTCTATGTATCCACACATGTATCTGGGTTTCCTATCAATAGAATTATAACATGGATAATAAACGATTATCATGAACAAGGAAATATAATAATAACTTATTTATTATTGCCTCTAGGGCATATTTCCAACATCTCGTTCATCAAATGGATGTTAAGACTGCTTTCTTAAATGGAGAGTTGGACGAGGAAATTTATATGGAACAACCAGATGGGTTTGTACTAGATGGTCAGGAAGGAAAAGTGTGCAAGTTGCTGAAGTCTTTGTATGGACTCAAGCAAGCACCCAAACAGTGGCATGAGAAGTTTGAAAGAACTTTAACAGCTGCAGGCTTTGTTGTAAACGAAGCTGACAAATGTGTGTACTATCGCCATGGTGGGGGCGAGGGAGTTATCATTTGCTTGTATGTTGATGACATACTGATTTTCGGAACAAATCTGAATGTTATTAAGGAGGTCAAGGATTTCCTATCTCGTTGTTTTGAGATGAAGGATTTAGGAGTGGCTGATGTTATTCTGAACATCAAGTTGTTGAGAGACGATGATGGTGGGATTACATTGCTTCAATCTCACTATGTGGAAAAGATCTTGAGTCGCTTTGGCTATAGTGACTGCAAGCCCTCTCCAACACCATATGATGTGAGTGTGTTACTTCGAAAGAATCGAAGAATTGCTAGAGATCAATTAAAATATTCTCAGTTCATTGGCTCGCTTATGTACTTAGCCAGTGCTACAAGACTTGACATCTCTTTTGTTGTTAGCAAACTGAGTCGGTTTGTTTCAAAACTAGGAGATGTGCATTGGAAAGCTCTAGAGAGAGTTTTGCATTATTTGAAAGGCATTGCGAATTATGGAATCCACTACACTGGGCACCCAAAGGTGCTTGAAGGGTATAGTGACTAAAACTGAATCTCAGATGCTGATGAGATAAAGGCCACGAGCGGTTATGTATTCACTCATGGAGGTGGCGCTGTTTCTTGGAAGTCTTGCAAGCAGACCATCTTAACAAGGTCAACAACGGAAGCAGAACTCACAGCACTAGATACAACTACGGTCGAAGCAGATTGGCTTCGTCGGCTCTTGAATGACTTGCCGGTTGTTGAGAAACCTATACCGGGTATCCTTATGAACTGGGACAATCAAACTGTGATCACGAAAGTGAGCAGCTCAAAGGATAACATGAAGTCATCAAGACACGTTCAGAGAAGGTTAAAGTCTGTCAGGAAATGAGAAACTCCAGAGTTATTGCATTGGATTATATCCAAACGTCTAAAAATCTGGCAGATCCTTTTACTAAGGGTCTATCACGTAATGTGATAGATAATGCATCGAGGGAGATGGGTATGAGACCCACAATATGAGTTGTTCACAGTGGTAACCTATTCTTTGTGATCGGAGATCCCGTGAATTAGATGTGGAAGACAAGCTGTTGATCAACTGAGAGGAGAGTATCCTTACTATTAACAATACCACTCCATGAAGATGCAATACTCTCCTAATCTGCATGGCAGGTTGATGTATATCTTAATGTGTTCTAAATGGCTCATTGAAGCAGAGATGTCGTCCTACAGAACATCTTTTGAAGAACGCACCTATATGAGTCTGATTGTTAAACATCGCAATCTATGAGAGTAGGGTTCTCTCTAATAAACTCATGAAAGGTCACGGAGTATGACACATAAGCTCCACCGCGGGGAAGACCCACAGTAGCCACGTATCGGTCAAGGCTTTATGTGAAGCTAGATTCGCAGAAAACTTGCAGTTCAAGGCCCAGTCCGCTGTTCAAGTTTCTTAATAGTGTAGCATAGAGTTCTAGGTGGAAGTTCAACTTAACAGTCTCCACTGTAGTACCGGTATATAAAACAGTGTTTTCGAACCAAAGGAAAATTTTGTGTGCCTCTGGCATCTGGTGGGGGATTGCTGGAATTTTGTTTATTTTGGGCCTAGGCCAATAGCAGTTTCAGAAATTGCTAATAAATCCTAGAGGCCCACGCAGCCCATTCGTGTAAGGCAAGAGGTGGAACTAAAGTTTAGTCCCACATTGCTAGTTTAGAGGGAGTTGGACCTCTTTATAAGGGAGGTTCTTTTCCCACTTGTATGAGCATGAGAACAAGAGGGACATCCACGCGCGCTCCTCCTCCACCGCCCGCCTCGCCACACCACGCCTCGTCACGACGCGCCGTGCCGTGCCGCGGGTTGCGGGAATGAGCCGATGTCTAAATTTTTGCCACGCACTACGGGTATACGAAAGGTCACACGGAAGCTGAAAAGATTTTTACGAAAGTGGAGTTTGAATGCGAACGGTGCAGCCCTTCGGCTGCTGGCTGTTCGCTTCATATCCGTCTATTTGTTTCACCTCCCGTCCCTGCCCTCTCGCCTCCTTCTCTTGGGCCTATAAAAGGGAGGTCGGTCCTCTCAGAGAGGCGCACCAGAACAACACAACCCTCTCGTCTCAGAGTTCCCGACCACTGAGCTACTGCTATGATCTTCCCCATCCCGGCTTGCAGCGTGCACCGCAGGTCGAGAAAGTAGGCCTCCGAAACCGCACCACTTTGAGTCCTGTATGGGAGAAGGGTGATAAGGTTTTTGGGGAGCGCTCCGTGCGACTACTGACTTTTCCATCACGGACTTCGACGACTACTTCCCCGACGACGACTTCTTCTCCGACGTCGACAACCTCATCGACGACATGGCTGGAGAGGATGTCGACCCCAAGTCAAGTGCTTCTGCTGCTGCCGCCCCGTATGTGTTCTTCCTCTTTTTATTAGAGACCCTGCTACAGTTCCTTGTTCTAGTGTTTGCCTTAGATATGTTAGACTCTGTTTCATATATGCAACTTGCTATACTAACTGCTCTAGATGTGTTTAGTTACAGTTCATATATGAAGATGATGTTTACCTTCTCTTCGTCAAATTGCATGACTTGTTTTATCACTGCTATACTAGTTGTGCTTTATCTAGTATTTCTGTTAATAAAATTATTTGGTAAATTGCTCATATTTCTAACACGTAGTACCATCCTTAGTATTTCCAGGACGTCTTAGTCACTCGTACCATCCTTAATATTTCCAGGAAACTTGTTTTAGCAATTTGTTTATGTGTTTTGTGTATTAGCCTGAACATTGGATTTATGTTATTGAGATAGGACCTAAATGCTTTGTGTTATCAGAGATAAGACCTAAATTCAAGTTCTCCTGCCATATCATTTCTTGGCATTGCACTATGTTTCTATGAGTTTTCATATTCTTACACATCACAAGTCCAAAAGATTGTCTTTGACAAACGCAAATTCAAGCACCCAACTCCTACCTTTTGATCCACATAATCTATCTGAACAATTTCATACACACACGTACAAAATTCATGAACATCTTATTGTTTGCACACACGTCCGTAAAAACCTCATAACAAATTTGCGTGTCTTTGGACAATGCCCTGCCATATATTTTTATAGTTTCACAGAATTCACCAAAAATAATACTACGTCTACAACAGCCGGCCAAATGTTAGTTTGTAGTCTCTCCCACAACCTTAAAACTATTTCACTTGTGCAACATTAAACACACAGGTTGCAGATATTCGATATTGATAAGTATGTCATGACATCAGGAGCATACAAACTGGATTAAGGAATGCGTCAAGAACATAATTATATCTCCATTACAACACTTAATAGGTAACCATACTGGATAAGTACTTAATATTTGGCATAAAGTCTTTCTACTTGAATTACTCCCTCCTTTCCGTTTTATAGGGCTCCATTCAAAAATCTCACTAACCAAGGTATATGGTGAGTGGTGGAATTTTTTTGTAATTTGCAAAAGCACCCAATTAATGCTCTTGTTTTCCTCAAAAATTTATGTTTACCAATGTATTAATTGCAATGCATGCATGCATAATGTATATGCATTGGTCAATTTTCTCTTAATACTTGCATGCAATTATTTAATGCACCTTGGAATCTGAACTTGTGATGGTGAATAACCAAATTGAGCCTTATAAAATGAAAAAACTAAGATTTTGAGATAATCCCTATAAACCGAAAAGGAGGGAGTAGGCATGGTGGTGCCCCAACCTATTTTGGTCTCCTCTATAGCACACTTAATATTTGGCAGTTTAATGACACCCCCTCCTAGTTGCAAACGATGACCAAAATGCTTCCTAGCTCCAAATCATGCCTTCTTCATCGCACGGCTTCTTGGCTTGTATTTGTTCCTGGAGGGTGAGCGACAAACCGACGCACAAGTGTCTTAGATAACATGCTGGACCATGAAGTCTGGGAGGTCCCCAGCATTTCCTTAAGTGTAACGATCTGGTATGCAATCGTCCTACGAATATAGTCCAGAAACTCCTAGAGATAGCAGTAATATTGAGTGAATTGCAAAAAACCACCACATTTGAAGTTCAAGCTACAAATTGCCACCACATTTGTTGCGCGTCCCAAAAATCCACCACTTTTCTTGTAAATTTTTGCAATAAAAACAAATGACCGCTTTGTCGCAGTTAACCCGATTTCTGACAGGGTTGGCCCACCTGTCAGGTGCCACGTCGCACAAACCAGACGGTGCACGGGTTGACGGCCGTTAGGGCGCGCGTGGTCAAAGTGTTGCCCTCTCAGTCTGCTTGGCCCATTCTCCCCTCTTTCTCCCCCGTCTCTCTCTCTGTCCTGCGATGACGGCGGCGGCTAAACCTAGCGGCGGCGGCGGCGATTCAGCAGGATGCGGAGGGACTGGAGGCGATGGTGATGGGTTCTCGGAGGTAGACAACTGGCTCGGCAGCAGTAGTTTGCCGACGCAGCGAGCTCCTTCAGCGAAGCGATCCCCTTCGCCCCCTTCGCCACCGGAGTGGGACCTTGAGCGTCGTGCGGCGGCGGCCCTAGCACGCAAGATCAGGACTTCCGGCGTTGGAGAAGGCCATCAGTGGGCTTCAGGGTTTGGCGGCGTGTGGTAAGATTTCTTCCTCGTCCACCCCCTCCACCCCTCTCTTCCATGTAACTGCATTCACTGGATTGAGATTTTAGGGCTACAAATAGTGCATCTTTGTGTTTGTTAATGGGCTGTTAATATATTCTCTGTATAACATGTTACAGTAGGAATTATAGCTCTGGGTTTATGGATTTATGCATGAATGCTTTGTTTACTCCTTGTTAATTACACTTAATTGTTGTCCTGTAAATTATGTGGAACTGAATCAATCAATCAAGCACTAATTTTCCTACATTTTGTGTAGTTTGGATGATGAGATATGGGAAATAAGGTACCATTTTCAAGGGAAAGACAACTTGGAAAGGACCATTTCCCTGTCAGAAATCACTTATATCAACATGTTAGCACTGCTAGAGACTGAAGAGGGATATACTGAAGCTGACTACATGTTCTATATGAAAGAAGAGGGAAAGGGGGCAGCAGGGATGCAGGTTATTGACAGTGAAGAGAGTGTGGAGGAGATGCTAGACCATTATGCTGAGCAGAAGGTGCTCAACATAACTGTAATTAAGGCTAATGAGCCTAATCCAGGAGAGTTTAACAGGGCAAATATTGTGGAGGAACAAATACCTATAAATAATGTGGGGGATTCCAACATTATTTCTATAGATGAGGCAGGAGTATTGTTCCCTATTTCTGTTGAAGACACAGTTGAGGAGTTGTATGATGTTCCTATTGCTGTTGTAGAGCCAGGTGAAGAGGCTGCTTACATTAATACACAACAGAGCATGACTTTGAGAAAAGCAAAGGGCAAAGAGAAATTACATGAAGATGTTAGCCCCTCTGATGATGAAGTGTTTGTTGATTTGAACTGGTGTGAGGAGAAAGAGGAAGAGCATGACATAGGTAATGAGGAGGAAGATGAAATCATTGAGAAGTTGAAGCAGAAAAGGAAACAGAGAGAGGATCCTATGCATCACTTTGAAGGAGACAAAGAAGTGAAAGAGATGTGTCCAGAGGCAGAGGACTCAGACACAGAACCTGAGACACCACTTCCTCAAACATTTAAGAAAGTAGGCAAAGTAGGCCCCACTACAAGATCACACCATGAAGCTGACATTGAGGTAATTCCTGATTTCATTCCATCAGATGATTCAGCTTGTTTCCCTGGGGACTATGGCATTAGCGAATCAGATGATGAGTCAGGTATGCCACTGCCTTGTGGAAGGAAGAGTCAAGCCAAGAGGGCCAGGACTAGGATCTGGTATGATGAGAGAAAGCCAGATGCTCATGACCAACTTTGCATGAGTATGTGCTTCACTGATGTGTATCAGTTTAGAAGAGCACTTAGGAATTTTCATATCAGAATCCTTAGAAATTTTGTGTACCATAGGAACTGCAAGGATAGGATCATTGTGCATTGCACAGAAAGGGACAATGGGTGTCCTTTTTTCATGACTGCATCAACACTTTCTCATGAGAAAACATTCTGCATCAAGAAGATCAAGTTGTTGCACACTTGTGGTGCACATGGAGAAAAAACCAAAGTGACAGTTGACTGGATGGCCAGAACCTGTGAGCAGCAACTGAGAGATAATCCAAGGGCTGGTGTTGATGCAATTTTAAAAAGAACAAAGACTAAGTATGTGGACCTGTGACTGCAAGAAGTGGGACCTATGTGGTTGGCCATGTAACCATGCAGTTTCTGCCATTACAAGAGTGAAGGGACAACCAGAAGACTATGTGCATGAGTTCTTCAAAAAACCATTGTATAAGGAAACATACAAGCACATCATCTACCCTGTACCAGGGCCTGACTATTGGCCTAAGACACCAACTGCTGACATAGATCCACCAGTGTTCAAAGAGAAGAAGGGCAGGAAGCAAACAGCTAGGAGGAAGGGGCAATTTGAGGTCCCAACAAGGAAGTATATATCAAGGATGGCAACTATCACCTGCAGCAACTGCAAGATGCAGAAACATAGGTACACCTATTGCCCTCAGCCCCTGAAGCCTCATCTTCAGGCAAGAAAGGACAAGCACAAGGTATGGAATATGCACCTATTGCCCTCAACAGTTTTCATTGTTTTAATCATTTGATGGCTTCATCCTAATTGTTGGGCTATGATGTGTGCTCTCTTAGACAACCAGAACTCACTACCATGAAGCTGGGGGGAGTTCTGCTGCATCTGCCCAGCCTGCAACCAGTGCACCACCTGCTGCAACAACTAGGGGAAGAAAAACAACTTCTGGTGGTCCTTCCCAGCCTGCTACATCTACAAGGGGAAGAAAAACAACTCCTGCTGCTACTAGTCCTGCCCAGCCTGCTGCTTCTACAAGGCCAAGAAGAACAGCTGCTGCTACTACTCCTTCCCAGGCTTCCACAAGAGCTTCAGGTTCAAGCAATGCAGCCAGCAGGAGAGGTGGAAGGCCCTACATGGCACCTAGGGCTGCAACTACAACAGAGGGAGCAACAGTAGGGTCCAAAAGGAAGAGGTTCCAGAACACCAGGATGAGGGGTTACTTTTATGCTAGTGGCAACTAGTCAGTGAACTACCTGCCTTAAGTATTTCTATGTTTCAAAAACTATGCCTGCCTTGAGAACTGCTATGTGTAATCAGTATTTAGCTTGAGAACTTGTTTGTGTTAGTACTATTTAGCTTGAGAACTATTATGCTTGAGAGCAATTGTGGTTCAGAACTATTATGGCTGAGAACTAGTATGGTGCTTAATGGTGGTTCAGAACTTGTTTGATTTTGGCATTTGCTGCTTAATGGTGGTTTTGGCATTTTCTTCGTGGTTTATGTGATCAACAATTTACCTTCTGTAAGCATTTGCCCAATTTGGCCATGCCCAGTTGGTCTTGAGCACTGACCATTTAGTCCAAACAAGCAGAATAATACAGCTCTTACTATGCTCTTATTATAGAGAGCTAACAACCTTACATAACAGGGGTAGTTTTGCAGCTAGTCATTACATACATTACATAACTTAACTGGAGGTAGTTTTGCAGATAATCATTACAGTCATTACATAACTAGGTGGATTCCCAAAATATACAATCCCAAGGCCAGCTATATTGTTCCAAGGCCACATATTAGCTTAACATAACTGATGAACATCATTGTTCACTCAGCAAGGATTGACTTGATCTTCTTAAGCTTGTCCTTGTTGCCATGACCAGCTTTCATAAGATCACCCACCAGAAACTCCAGCCTCTTCTTCTCCTCTATCAGCCAGTCCCTCTCTTTCTTGAAGCCATCCCTCTCCTTCCTGGTGTTCCTAATGATCTCTCCCTGAGATCTATAAATGCACTTCATCTCCTTGAGCTTCTGAGCTAGTTTCTCCATCTCCTTCATCTTGCCAATGCCATCACTGTCCTTCTCCTTGCTGATAGCTAGCTTCTCCATGTCCTTGTCCACATCCATCTGCTTCTGCTTGAACTCTTCATCATTAATGACCCTGTTGTTCTGATCTGCCCAATCAAACATCTTGGTGACATCCTCAACCAGCTGACTGTACTGATCACCAAGTGTATCCAACTCCTTGTGCACCTTCTCCAACTCTTTCTTATACTTCTCATGGTCAATCATTCTGCCATTGTTCTCCTCATGAAACATCTCCCATATCTTCACCAAACATCTTTGCAGAATAGAAGGCCATGGGGCATCAACCCACTGAGCAACTCCACAATCAATACCATCCTGCATCAAGTATCATAAATATGCTAGCTTCAAACTTTCAGATACAACCACATTAACTGAATATCAGAACAGTACAAATCATGTACAGAGAGACAGTACAATTTGGGTATCATAAAACTAATACACATGCTTCCATCTATGTTTCTGCATCTTGCAATTGCTGCGTCATGTTTCATTTAACTGAATTTACTTACTTTACTGGCATAAATCATGTTTCATTAACTGAATTTTCTGACATGATTTTATTCTTGCATTTGCAGACAGTCCAAATCATGTTTCATTTACTTACTTTACTGACATAATTTTATTGTTGCATCTTCAGACAGTCCAAACCATGCTTCATTAACTGAATTTACTCTTGCAGACTAACTACCACAAACACAAACCCTAGTTGGATATTACTGACTGACCTGAGGAACAACACATCCATAGAACCTCCTCCCAGTGTCCTTTCCTTCAAATGCAACATATTTCATGCATGGGGCCAAGTGCAGTCTACATGTGATGCTTGCATCTGCAGCTCTACCACAGAAGGATGCATCTATGGTGGTGTCAGGGTTCGCCTGCATTGTAGCACAAGTGCAAGTGCTCAGAACATAGCGCAAGTGCTCCAAACCATTGTCTCAAAACGAAGAAAACTTGAACCCTAACCCTAACCCTCGGTGCGAAATAGATCAGATTTCTTACCCAGTTTTGCTCGAGCTCCATGCCGACCAGCTCCTCCTCGCTGCTCTCCTCTCCATCATTCCACGACGGCATCTTCAACGGCGGCGAGGGAACCGTGCCTCCAGCGGCGGCGAAGAGCTCCGGCGACGACAGCAGAGGACAGAGCAGAGTGGGGGGGAGTGAGAGTGAGAGTGAGCGAGTGGAGCGGCGGCGAGTGGAGGGCAACGCTTTGACCACGCGCGTGCCCTAACGGCCGTCAACCCGTGCGCCGTCTGGTTTGTGCGACGCGGCACCTGACGGGTGGGCCAGCCCTGTCAGAAATCGGGTTAACTGCGGCAAAGCGGTCGTTTGTTTTTATTGTGAAAATTTACAAGAAAAGTGGTGGATTTTTGGGACGCGCAACAAATGTGGTGGCAATCTGTTGCTTGAACTTCAAATGTGGTGGTTTTTTGCAATTCACTCCAGTAATATTAGTGTCGTACTAGAGCATCACGGCCTTAATGCTTACAATTAATCACAACAGAAAAACCATAAATTGCTCAACAATGATTGGAGATACATCTCATTGTACCAGGTACTCCCTAATGTAATGCCATATGTACACACCACTCTGCTTTCTGTTTTTGTCATCATCACAAAATTATCAGGCTGACAATCCACACGTAATCTGACGGTAACCTTTTATTTCATCGCAAACCTGGTACAAAGGTGCATCCCGCCGTTGTAGTCGATGGTCCAACCACTCCCGCTTATTTCCCAGTCTGGCAAGTTCTCGTGGATGCATCTGATAAGACCATGGACAACCATTTTCGCATTCGCCTGTCAATTCCCTCAGACGTCTCGGTCGGATCCATGACCAGCATGTGTTTATGATCAGTGTCAAAGACATAAAACGACCAGCAAAAAAAAACATAAGCTGCAATTCAGTCCAAACAATCTTCAGTTATCATGTCCAATAATTAACAAACACATGTCAGCAATCCTCGAGACAAATGAAGCTGACAATATGGCAATTTACCTTTTTTCACAAATTCCAAATTATACCCTAGCACTTCAACGAACATTATTGTGTTCAAGTAGTCGCACTCGATCCACCTAGACCCCCGGTACATCAGGAGCATCTACAATAATTGATCATAGCATCAGAAAGTTTTTTTTTCAACGTAGCACAGCTCAAAATTTGCATTAGTCCCAGACGAACCAAGACCAATGCCCACGAGGCCCCGGCCGGCCCCCTGGCCTCAAGAACCGGGACAAATGCCTCCATTTGTCCCGGTTCGTGTCAGAACCGGGACTAATGGGCTGGCCAGTCCTCAACCAAAGCCCCTTTTTCTACTAGTGAGTATGGTTACCTATTAAGTGTTGTAATGGAGATATAATTATGTTCTTTACGCATTCCTTAATCCAGTTTGTATCCTCCTGATGTCATGACATACTTATCGATATCGAATATCTGCAACCTGTGTGTTTAACGTTGCACAAGTGAAATAGTTTTAAGGTTGTGGGAGAGACTACAAACTAACATTTTGGCTGGCTGTTGTAGACGTAGTATTATTTTTGGTGAATTCTGTGAAACTACTAAAATATATGGCAGGGCATTGTCCAAAGACACGCAAATTTGTTATGAGGTTTTTACGGACGTGTGTGCAAACTATAAGATGTTCATGAATTTTGTACGTGTGTGTATGAAATTGTTCGGATAGATTATGTGGATCAAAAGGTAGGAGTTGGGTGCTTGAATTTGCGTTTGTCAAAGATAATCTTTTGGACTTGTGATGTGTAAGAATATGAAAACTCATAGAAACATAGTGCAATGCCAAGAAATGATATGGCAGGAGAACTTGAATTTAGGTCTTATCTCTGATAACACAAAGCATTTAGGTCTTATCTCTGATAACACAAAGCATTTAGGTCCTATCTCGATAACATAAATCCAGTGTTCAGGCTAACACACAAAACACAGAAACGAATTGCTAAAACAAGTTTCCTGGAAATATCAAAGATGGTACGAGTGACTGAGACGTCCTGGAAATACTAAGGATGGTACTACGAATGCCTGAGACCTCCTGGGAATATGCGAACTAAATAAAAACGGAGAGAATACTGTTCAACCTCCAAACTGCTAACAGTTCATTGACAGATCACAAGCCTAGAAACACAACGAGATCACGTGGATTTACTTGTGTGGATTAGCAACGCCACTCTGAATCTCTCTCTCTCTGACGCAACTGAAGAAAAACAGCACACACACACACAGAGAAGACAGTATTTGCGACGCGCTCAACTTCCTGCGTCTTTTCTGCCCTTTCCTTTTTATTCCAGGTTGACAACGTCGTAGCGATTGTGTCCGATTCCTAAGCTGTCCACGATCCACTTTTTCCGCGCCATCCCACGGAGTCGATCGTGCACAGGTTTACAACTTTTTTTTTCGAAAAGAGGGGCTCCCCGGCCTCTGCATCAGAAAGATGCATGCGGCCATCTTATTAAATAAACATCAAAAAGTGCCAACAAGGTTCCGTAGTCTCCAGCGAAAGAAAAAAGAAAAAGATAAATGCAGCTCACACAGAGCGACATAACGCTAGACACAAACTAGCCAGAAAAAGGTGCCACAACCGGCTGGCTAAAAATAGATAGGGAAATTAATTGCCTATCCTATTACATCACCGCCATCCAAACCGGTTGAAGATATCCCGAGCTACCATCTCCCAACGGATAGATCCAGTAACCAAATGCTCCCTGGCCTCCATCGGAGTGAGTAGCGACCACGAACGGAGCAGTGCCGTAGCTCAGAAAAAAACCTGCAAGAAATGAAACCGTGATGATCTGTTAAAAACCAAATCATTTCTGCAATTCCAGATAGTCCATAATAGAGCGCAAACTCCAATCCGAATATGTCTTGCTAAGTCAGGCTCAACCCCATTAAGCCATGTCCCAAATAAAGCATTGACCGAAGTCGGGGGAGTAATATTAAAAGCAATATGGACTGTCCGCCAAAGCACTTTGGCCAACGGGCAATCAAAGAATAAATGCTTAATCGTCTCATCCCGATCACAGAAACTACACCTAGTAGGTCCTGTTCAATTACGCTTAATCAAGTTGTCCTTTGTTAAAATAACTTGTTTATGGACAAACCACATAAACACTTTAATTTTTAAAGGAACTTTGACAGCCCAAACATGCTTGGAAGTTGGAATAGTATTCGAATTAATAACATCAATATACATTGATTTAACTGTAAAAGCTCCAGAACTAGTCAACTTCCAGCGTAATACATCGGGTTGGTGAGAAAGTTGAACCTCCATCAGTCTCCTAACTAGATGGAGCCAATCTTCCCAACGATTGCCCACTAGCGACCGTCTAAATTGAATATTAAGGGGGACAGATTGAAATACCGTTGCCACGAACACCTCACGTCGTTGAGCAATACGATATAAAGACGGATATTGAACGGCTAAAGGTGAGTCTCCAAGCCAAGTATCCTCCCAGAAACGTGTACTTGTACCATTTCCAACAACAAATCTCGTCCTGTTGAACATAGATTGTTTGACTTTCATTAGCCCTTTCCAGAAAGGCGAATCAGTCGGCCTGACGACGACCTGGGACAAGGTTTTAGTCTGGAGGTACTTGTTGCGGAGGATCTGCGCCCACATGGCCTCAGTCCCGGAAGAAAGCTTCCACAACCACTTACTAAGAAGACATCTGTTCTTAACTTCAAGATTTTCAATACCAAGGCCCCCTTGGTCTTTCGGTCTACAGATGATGTCCCATTTAGCGAGCCGGTACTTTCTTTTAAGTTCATCACCCTGCCAAAAGAAGCGCGACCGATAGAAGTCTAGCCGTTTCCTAACACCAGCTGGGACCTCAAAGAACGATCAGAGAAACATAGGCATACTCGTGAGCACCGAATTAATCAAAATCAAACGGCCTCCGTATGACATAAGCTTACCCTTCCAACAGCTCAGTTTTTTCTCAAATCGATCCTCGATGCACTTCCATTCTCTGTTAGTTAGCCTACGATGGTGGATCGGAATACCAAGGTAAGAGAAGGGTAGACTCCCCAACTCGCACCCAAACAATTGCCTATAAGAATCCTGGTCGTCTTTGGCTCTACCAAAGCAGAATAACTCGCTCTTATGAAAGTTAATCTTTAACCCGGTCAATTGTTCAAAGAGGCATAACACTAGCTTCATATTTCTTGCCTTGGCCAAATCATGCTCCATAAAGATGATTGTATCATCGGCGTATTGAAGGATGGATACACCTCCATCAACGAGATGAGGAACCAAACCACCCACTTGACCATTCTCCTTAGCCCTTCCTATCAAAATTGCTAACATGTCCACTACAATGTTAAACAGGATAGGGGACATCAGATCTCCTTGTCTGAGGCCTTTATGTGTCTGGAAGTAATGACCTATATCGACATTCACTTTAATTCCCACACTCCCTTTTTGCGTAAAGGATTCGACCTGTCGGCGCCAGGCTTCATGAAAACCTTTCATACGCAATGCCTGCTGGAGGAACGGCCACTTAACCTTATCATACGCTTTTTCGAAATCCACTTTAAAAATTACGCCATCCAATTTTTTGGAATGGATTTCATGGAGCGTTTCATGAAGAACAACCACCCCTTCAAGGATGTTCCTGTCCGGCATGAAAGCAGTTTGGGATTGCTGCACCACAGAATGCGCAATCTGCGTGAGCCTATTAGTCCCGACCTTGGTAAAGATTTTGAAACTAACATTGAGCAGGCAGATCGGTCTGAACTGCTCAATCCTCACAGCATCCGTTTCCTTCGGGAGCAATGTGATAGTTCCAAAATTCAGGTGAAATAAGTGAAGCTGTCCAGAGAAAAGATCATGAAACATAGGTAGTAAATCCCCCTTAATAATGTGCCAGCATTTTTTATAGAACTCAGCCGGGAACCCATCCGGACCGGGAGCCTTATTGTTTTTCATTTGTGCAATGGCCTCGAACACTTCCTTATCGGAGAACGGGGCAACCAGGATATCATTATCAGCAGCAGACAGTTGAGGCACGTCCTCAATCCTGGACTCATCGAGGGACACATAATTGTCCTCCGGCGGTCCAAATAACTGTCTATAATAGTCGGTAATATAAGTTTTGAGATTATCCTGACCTAAAATAGTACCCTCATCCTGCTCTAGCTGAAAGATCCGCTTCTTTTTGTGCTTACCATTAGCAATGAGATGGAAGAATTGAGTATTCGCGTCCCCTTGGACCACCTTGCGGACCTTATCTCGCAAAGCCCACTTCAATTCTTCTTCGCGGAGAAGTTCTTTCAGCCTCTTCTCCGCCTCACTTTTGACCTGGAGTTCGGCAGGTAGCAAAATCGAGGTTTCAGCTTTTATGTCCAGGGCCTGTACAAGAGAGAGGAGCCTATCCTTCTCAATCTTATACACCCCACTGAGGTGCTTAGCCCAACCCCGTAGGAAACTTCTCAAATGCCTTATTTTATTCTGCCAGCGCTCGACCGCCGTCCTTCCTCCTACATCCTTGGCCCATTCCCTGGCTATAAGGTCTAGGAACCCCTTGCGTTCGAACCAGGCCATCTCGAATGAGAAGGTGTTTTTGTTTCCCAAATGGTTCGGCTCCCCTGAGTCTACGAACAATGGTGTGTGATCAGATATTCCCCGCGTGAGAGCTTGCACTGTAACAAGAGGGAACTTCTGTTCCCACTCGACGCTAGCAAGAACTTGATCAAGCTTCTCATACGTCGGGTTTGGCAGAGCATTTGCCCAAGTAAACTTTCTACCAGAAAGCTCTATCTCCCTTAGATCCAAGCTTTCGATAATGGTATTGAACATAAACGACCACCTGCCGTCAAAATTATCATTATTTTTCTCCTCTCTCCTCCTAATGATATTGAAATCACTCCCGACCAAAATTGGAAGCTGTTCGGACCCACAGATCCAAACAAGGTCCGCCAGAAACTTCGGTTTAAGCTCGGGCTGTGCGGCACCATAAACCGCCACCAAAGCCCAGTTGAACCCATCAACTTTAGACCGAACTCGAAACTTTACGGCGAAGTCACCCATTACCACACTCCGGACTTCTAGGGAATCGCATCTCACACCCAGTAAGATACCTCCCGATCTACCTCGTGGCGGGAGGCAATGCCAATCAAAATCAATACCACCCACAAGAGAGGAAAGAAACTACGGCGCAAAATTCTCTCTACCGGTTTCCGATAGAGCAATGAAATCTAAATGATGTTCCAGAGAAGTTTCAGCAAGAAACCTTCTTTTAGCCAAGTCCTTCAGACCTCTGCTATTCCAAAAGATTCCTTTCATAGTTCATCATGGAATTTCTTAGCAGTCCGAATCCTAGCACTCCTACGAACTGCAGAATCTGGATAAACCTTTCGTTTCCACTTACGCTTTGGCTTAGTTAGCTCCATCACCCGGTCCTCATAACCGGGCTGAACGGAAGGACCAGCGACACCATCTAAAGGCACATCATCATCCTCAGACTCCTGATTAGAGGGTGCTAGATCCGCACACAGATTATCTAGCACTCTAACCCCTAACGCATCAATTTCCTCATCATTCATGGGTTTAACCGCAGCAAGATTATGAATAGTCTCTAAGGCCCGCTCCGCCTCTAAGTCTAACATATCATTCACCGAATTGGAAATTTCAGTATCGGTGGCGCCTAGTGAAACTCCTAACTGGTCTGCATTATTAATAATCTCCTCAGGAGCAAAATGCAATAAAGAATTGGATATGTTAACGGACATACCAGAAGAGATCGCAGCATCGTGAAGCTTGGCCGCCCTCATAGCGCACCGCTGCTGCATATCATCCACCTCCGGAAGGTCCAACACGCGAGCACTCATCCGTATCCCCGCCGAGACCGGGTCCGGGATCCCGCCAAAGGCAACAACCTCCTCTCGAGTGAAAAGAGGAGGAGGCTGTGGGCTCCCAAGACCCTCGGCCATGTGCCCTGCGGGTAGGACGAGAGGCGGGACAGCTGGGGCCACTTGCCCACTCCCTCCTCCTGCCCAAACCACCTGCTTAGAGCGAAGTGACGAAGTCGCCGACGGCGCGGTCCTCCTGACCGCAGACGATGAAGGTCGGTCTAGGGCTACCTGCCCCAGCCCCCCTCCCCCAGCGCCACGGGAGACGCGGGAGCTGCAGCCAAGGCCTGAGGGGGAAGAGCCGAGGCCACCTGCCTCGGGCTCCCACTCCTAGCGCTGGCTGGCCCCGAAGAGACCGGCGTCACTGACGACAGTAAAGGGAGAGGCGAAGTCAAGGCCACCTGCCCTGACCCCCCACCCCCAAGGCCCACCTCGAGCGGAGACGACATCACCGGAACCACGCCAACCGGTGAAGCAAGGGAGATAGGAGCGACCTCCGGCTCAACCTCCCGAACTGCAATCCCGTCAATGTCCAGCAAAGGAAGCGTGTGCTCAAACACATCATCTATCTCCACCCTATCGCTCCACAGTCTGGGAGGCGCAGAATCATGCGCAAAGGACCCAAAACGCAACGACGTCGAAGGCACCGAAGATGACGGTGCTGTCTCATCCCCGGTCCCCTCCCCAGGCAACTGAGCCTCTTGGCGAGACCCTTTCGACCCCTCAGCCGCGGACTCGGCCGGCGCCCCATTGGCTCCTGCACCACCGCCACCCTCGTTCATATGAACATCACCCCCATTAGCCTCCTCAGCAAACATCTCAACATCCTCAAACTCTATGTCTAGCGGGAACACCTCTCCCCTATATGTCCAGTGAACCACATCAGGCACGAACTCCACATTAAGAACACTGACCAAAATCCGAGCCACTCCATGAGCCCGAGTGAAAGCCATATCCACTCTCTCCGTCTTCCCAACCATGATACCCATACTGGCCACAACTCGAACATCCTGTAAAGGCTTAGATGGGCCCTAGAGAACCTCAACCAGACCTGCATAAGCGGCTTTCCTTTAGGCTCCACCTTTGTCCACTCGTGAAACTCCGAAATACACTTAGTACCAGGAACTCTAGACAAGCCAAAATTCAGCAATTTCTGTAAATCCTCAACGGAGGGGAAATCCACCTTGTAAACATTAGCGTCGAGGCTGACCAGCTCCCACTGGAAGTCACCCGGTGCCAACTTCTGAAGCCTCCGGATAATCTGAGCCTCAGTCACCTCGCCCAGAGTTGCTTTCACAATTCCGGTAGTCAAGCACTGTGTCTCCTCTGGAATCTCCCTCGCAGCTGGGGACTCGAAGAACAAAAGCTCCGCACAATACAACCCATACATAGTCAAAGATGGAGCCTGGTCACGCAGTAACGGGCACTCTCCCGAATCATGTGCAGGCTTGCCACACGAGTCACATAGTTCTGCCACGCACTCTGCTATAAAATGGCCCTTCTCACCACACCGGTAACAGAGCATCCTTTCCTTCCTGCGCGCCTACTTGGACGCCCTCTCCGAATCAGATCTGTCAGACACCTCTTCCACAACCCTAGGCACAGGAACATCAATGTTGGCCAGGGCCGTTACCACCTCCATCGTCTGGCTAGTAAGATCAGTGGACTGAGCGTTATCTGCCTCCACAGCGGTAGCCGCATGGTCAACAACAGCCGGGGGCGGAGGCTACCGATGAAACCTCCCACGGCCACCCGCCCGACCACCCCGGTGTCCACGGTATCCACCTTTCTGGCGGTGATCCGGACCGGATGTCCCCTCGACAAAGCCACCAGGAGGTCCAAGAAACGGTCTCTCAGCAGACCCGTCACTCTGCCAAGCATGGCCTCGGCCTCCACCCGTCGATGAAGAACCACGGTGTTTTCCATCGCCATACGCATCGACACCATCATCACCCCATTGACCTCGGGGCGGCTCAAACGACTCATGAGTAGTCAAATTTGGCCTCGTCTGCGAAGGCCCCGAGCGGTTCTGAGTCGGCCTTGCGACATAGTGCGGCGGCGGCGCCGCCCGAGGCGGAACTCCACCCGGGACCGGTATGACAGGTCTCGGGCCAGACCCTCCGCCACGACCCATGGCAGAAGCCACCGAAGGACGCGGTCCAGTGAGGGCCCCCTTTCCCGCGTGCAGCACGGGCGTCTTGGCAGGTGCATGCCCCGTAGGTCGGGGTCCTCCTCTTCCCGCCGGCAACCCTTGCGGCGTCACAGTCACAATCGCGGGCGGCCGCGGCCCCAGGTTCCCGCCTGCCCTTCCCGAGGCCAGCGAAGGGGCTGGAGTACCCCGCCCGGCGCCGGCAACCGTTAGTCCAGCACCGGCCAAGCCAGGTCCCGCGCCGGTGGCACCTCGTCTAGCACCCCCAGACGGCGGCGGCGGGACTGCAGCACCAGCCTTGCTCGTATCCGCCTTCGCCGGCGGCGGCCCACCCGCTCCTCGGCCAGCCATCACACGCAGCGGAGGAATCCGTCGGGCGCGGCCAGATCCACGCGGAGGAAAAACAGGCTTCCAGCGCCGACGAACCCTAGGAGAATACGCAGCCACGCTCGTGCACGATGAGTCAATCACGTCCGTGCATGTAGCGTCGGTGTTGATGCAAGTGGCGCCCGGTATGGCCTGGGCCTCATACCCAGCCATCACCGGCCCAACATGCAAAGCGACACCGGTAGATGAATCCGGCCCAAACCGGCCCAACAGCATATTCAAACGCTCGCTGCGAGCCTGACGGATCCCGATCGGCAGCCTCGACGGCACCACAGCCATCGCCGCCGGCAGCGATCCAGCTCTACACCGGCGATCCGGCCTTCTTTTCTTAACCACCATCCATGAATCCAGATTAATTAAATCGAAAATCGTGAGGTTCGGAAGGCGTACCTTAGGTAAAGGGCCCTTCCACGGCCTAACCGCCGATGCCGCAGTTCTCCGATGAACGACACGGCGCACCACTTCCTCTTGTCCGAACGAAGTCCGACCCGCGCCGGATCCTCCACCGGCACAACCTCGTCTACGGTAGTAGCCACCTTGTCCTCGTCATAGCCTGCATGAAAGAACTCGCAGATCAGATCCGAAGGCGTCGGCGACGGCGGCGGACCCTCTGAGTCCTCGTCATCTCCGTCGGCATCCTCCTCGTCCGCATCCAACAGGGCTCAAAAACGGCCGCCGATGCCCGCCCGGGCGGCCGCCGCGGTTGGATGCGGCGCGGCGGGGGCCTCCGTCGAACGCCGTTCGCCCCTAGCGCCGTTCGCCCCTAGCGCTGGTTTTCGAGCTGCGGCTGTCGACCTTTGACCCTATAAAAATGGGGAGATTTTCACTTCCCGGCCTCTGCACCAACTAAGGATGCATACGACCATTTTAGTATGAGTACCAAGATAAACATGGTCCTCAGAATTTTTTAAATGAGTATCAAGATATTTCTTGATGAGTGGTTCCACCACACATCAAGCTTGATCCTCAATAAACGGGGAAAAACCCCTGTGCATCACCTGTCAATTCTGAGAATTGAACTCGGGTCGTTGGGTTGCACAACCACATACCCAACCACTGAGCCAAGACTCTCTCTGCTTTTAAAATGGGAGAGATTTTCATTTCTCGGTCTCGGCACCAACTAGGGATGCATACGACCATTTTTAGTATGAGTACCAAGATAAACATGGTCCTTAGAATTTTTTTAAATGAGTATCAAGATATTTCTTGATGAGTGGTTCCACCACACACCAAGCTTGATCCTCAATAAATGGGAAAAAACCCCTGTGCATCACCTGTCAATTCTAGGAATTGAACTCGGGTCGTTAGGCTGCACAACCGCATACCCAACCACTGAGCCTCCACGTGAGAGACTAGGGCCTCCACGTGAACTAGCACGTGTCAGGCTTATTCCTAAAACGATGACACGAACAACGTGTCAGACTATTACGGCATGTACAATGGTTGATAAGGTAGTCTTATCTTAAATCTTGCATGTAATTTAGAGATGACAAAAAAGGTGTGTACAATGGGTCATCTCTTAACCTTATCTTCAAAAACTAGCTATTCCTAAAAACATGGTGAGACATATTGTGCTAAGAGATCATGTCTTGTCTTCTCTTAAATAAGATAAGACAAACCTTTTCTTATGATCTCTCTCTCCTCCACTTCATCATTTATCCAACGTGGCATCGCTAAGATAGAACCATTATACATGCCCTTACAGGAAATAAAGAGTGAACGAGACAACTAGATCAACACCAAACATTCATATCTTAGCAACTATGCGGGTTCGGAAATGGAAGACCCATGCCTTTCAAGGGCGGTAGATGAGAAGAAAGAAACTGGACAGGAACGCGAGAACACCGCATGCAACCATGATGAGACCTGAATTCCGGCCAGCGTACTCGGCGGTGGCGCCCCTGATGACGGCGATTGCCGCCGTGGACGCCACCCCGGTGCCCAGCATGCCTCCGAGCAGCTGTCCAGCGACGGGAACGGCTCCTCCAGTGGC
>NC_041389.1:594797013-594823403 GCF_002162155.2 Triticum dicoccoides | reverse complement strand
GAATGCTAAAAATGTTTTAATCTAAGTCTCTCTAACAAAAAAATCTTCAAAATTGGTCAAAGGCTGGGGGGAGGGGGGGCAGCGCCCCCCCCCTACCCCGGCCTCAACATAGCTCCGCCACTGCTCCTCCAAATCCATATGCCGCCACAAGGGCGACGCCATCCAGTGTATGCATCAGTAATGATTGGACACGCGGTTCACCCGCGACCTCGCCTAGCACGACGTGAACCATACCCTGCACCAGGAGAGTGGAAACGTAAGAAACAAGCTAAAGGTAAAAGTCGAATTTTGCTCAAATCTCTACACACCTGCACAACTGAAGAAGTGAAAAGGCCGGCCAGCACATGGGTAGAGAGCATGTTGCCACAGGTTGTAACAAAGGCCGCCGTCATTGTGGTGCCATCTGTCAGCCAACGGCGGAGCTATGTTAAGACCTGAGGGGCCGTGGCCCCCCCAGCCCAAACGATTTTATTTCATTACTAGGTAGCAGTGGCCCTGCTGGCTGCAGCTCGGCTTAATCCATCTTCACGCAAAATAGTGCAGCAACGAACTAACCCATCTTCAGGCACCTGCTTCTCAGCTCATGTGTGTAAATTATATCTAGTGTGCAGGCATTCAATAGATAGATTGCATACAAATCCTAAATGTAGGGCACGTTCGTGCATGGATAGAGCAGCGGCAGCACATGACTAGCTGAGGTAGTTAGGCAGCGGATGACTCGTTCAATATAACAATGTGGTGTGGTTCATCTCAACCAGCTGCCCCCGCCGTGACGCACAGCCTAAATCTGATGTACAATGAGTCAAACTGAGGTTTTTTCTTGTGTGGTTTGATCTAACTAATTGGGAAGTTTTTGGTGATGGCACTACAATTTTTTTTCTAAGTGGCAGTTGGTCAGCGGTTGATTGTATTGGACTATTGTTGACATCAGATTTTGGCATGGTTCGAAAACATAATTAAGAAGACCTCAAATGGACAAGTGCTCAAATTAAGATATTTCCGTATCATTAAAAGGAGAAACTTTGATATTTGGGTCATAGCCATCCGGTCTCATTTCTAAGGCCGAAGTTGTGTTCGAAGTATTTAGATTTTGTATTCAGAACATTATTCGGCTGATTACGCCCCCAAGATGGCCTCATATGGGAAACATTTCTACACAGATTGTATTCGTCTCGTCGAAACGATCGATTTTGATATAAGAAACGTCTAAATCAGAGTTTGTATGCAAAAGTTAGAGCCAAAACAGTGTGCTGCATAAATCTGCCCCGGAAGTTCCGGGCAAAACTTCCGGGGAGGTTCCGGGCTAAACCGAAAGTTTGCACGAGGTGCGCCCCGAAACTGGAATTTTAACATTATTTGCAGATTTGCGGGGCCGATTTCAACATCAAGATGACCTTGGATGAAAAAGTGATCAACTAAGGAATTTTTCTTCATTACAAGATCTACAACTTTGCTTTTGGAACCATCGCGATCCGAAGCCATATGCGACCTCTAGGAGCTGTGCAAGAGGGCTACTTGATGTGATTTTAGCCCGGAAGTTCTGGGCTGACCGGAAGTTCCGGCCCTCGTAGTCCGAGTTAGGTTATGTTTTGATGTTTTGAACGTGATTTGAGTCCTTTTCTTGTACGGGAAGTCCAGCCGCCTCATATATATGTAAGGGGTGACGACCGATTGAACAACACACAATCGACATGTCAATCTATCAATCTTTTACCTTTACCTTTATCTCTCTCCCTTGTTCTTCTTTTTCCTCGTTCTTCGTTCGTTCTTCTAGTTGTAGGGCGGCGATCCACGAGGCCCTAGGGGTGATCAGGTCGACCTAGGGCAGCCCATAGCCGCCGCGCGTCCTGACGGGGTCCCTCCCGGGCGTGTGGGGTTTCGGGTCCTCAAAAGCACCCGCTGGATTGTCTTGCGTATCGCGCTTCCGGCGGGTCTCCTTCGACGTGAGCTGCGGTGCATCACCCCCGGCGTCGAGGATACACGGTGCCGTGTTCGTGTGCGAACACACTTTTTGACGACTCCGCTGGGGACGAAGCTTTGAACGGTCTCCAGCCCGTTCTTGCTACGAAGAAATCGTCATCTAGGGTTTGCAATCTACAAAGATAACATGAATACCCAATTCACTTATGTGGATGAAAATAATGCATATGTTGTTGCTAGATCGTTTAATTATGTGCAAGAGCCGATGCAACAAAATCTCCATGCTTCTACCTCATATAATTTTAGCAACATGGAACATATGTATACGAACTTCCATGCATCCGTAGCCCCACAAATCCATATGCCGATGAACAACATGATGAGTTCTTTTAATCAAGTTGAAACACTTCACATAGGAACTTATGATAGTATGCAACAAAGTGCTTCACCTTTTTATTCATCGGCAACTAGCTTGCAATATGTTAATCAAAACATGCCGGTGGATACGGGAATTGGCCATGCTACTACTAGTTATCCGGCCAATTATCCTCAATCATCATATGCTACACCTCATGCTACTAATTGTTTGGCACCATATGCAACTATGTGTATTCATAATTCGGCTTCGCACCTTCATGCTAATAGCCGAATAAGTGAAAATTCTATAGGATCACATGGGTCTTCACCTCGTATCGTAGCATACAATGTTTCCCCTGCAAAATTACAGAATTTTGGTGACATCTTGTTACCAAAAGAGTCTAAAAGTGTCGGGGGGCAATTCTATCCGGATTGGGTCATTAAGAAAAATCTTACGTCTTTTTGGGACGAATGCAATGTTGTTCTACATGAATTAATAAAAGAGGGAAAGCCTATTAATTCTGCTGCAATTCAAGCTAGATTATGTCAAAAAGAGAAAGCATTGGGTGTGGATAGAATTATCAAAAAAGATGGTGATTCGGATAACAATGTTAATTCGGCTATTGAAAAGACCGAATCAAATATTACACATGCCGAATCTATTCTAGAAAAACAGGATGACAAGGTGTTGGGGAGCTATTCGAAAGAGGAACAACCTATCATTCAAGTAACGCAACCATCATGCTCTCCCAACATGTTTGAAAAGGTATGTCTAGCAAGTGATTTACCTATCTTCCGATTTGGTCGCAACTTTATTGTTGATGCTTCTATAAGAGAAATTCTCATAAGTAATTTTGAAAGACCAATGACGAAGGGAAATTTACTTGTTAGCAATAAAACTGTTATAGAACATATCGGTCAATCTATTGTGCCATTTATAAAGACCGATAATGACTTATTACTGCGGCCAAAGCGTTTCCCATTGCTTTATTTAAAGTTCATATCTAATTGGGTAGCTTTGCTTGCTTCATACTTGGCTTACGCATGGTCTCAATTGATACGTGTATGTTCTAACTACTTTGATTTCAGAAATTTAAAGCCAAGGTTAAAATCTTTTGGGAAAACCGATGCTAGTATAGTTTCTTATTTAAGGACATCGGAAAAAGAATGTGAAAGAGAATTCATAGCCGAATGGGAAGATGTCAAATTTGAACCATTCGTTTGCTTAACTCCAAAGGCGTTCTCACAACATGATCGGTTAGAAAACAAAAGGTATACCTTCGATTCAAACATGTGTGATCAAATCTTTGATTTGTTGTTGAAAAATAATTACATTAGAATTCTTGATCACCATGTCAAGCCATCTATCCAAGGACGAATGTATTGTAAGTTGCATGATTCGTCCAAGCATAATTTTGAGGACTGCCACATGTTTCGTCAAATAGTTAAATTGGCCATTGAAAAAGGACGATTGAAATTTCTTGAAACACCAAAGGATGACCAGTCTATTCCGATTGGTCTGGATGGCAAAAAGTTTTTGCATCGGCTATTTCAAGCCGATCCATCTAAAGAGAAGGTAAAAACTGTAGGTGATGAGATCAAGCTTTCAAGTAATCAAGTTGTTGAAGATCACAATGAACATAATCTTGAGGGCGAGAATTCCATCGAAGCTACAATGAAGATGCCAAGGACTGGGGGGAAACAAGAAAATCCAAAGATCGATGCAAGTCAAGACAAAGGAGATAAATGCCGCAATAAGCACAAGTCCAAGAAATTCAAAGTCACTTTTGCACAATTATTAGATAAATATCAAAAGAAGAGTGAAGAGAAAAGTGCTTATCGGCCAAGTAATGGAAAAGCATCAAGATCACCCCCTAGGCGCAAACCCGAGGATCGGTATTGGCAAAATGAGAATTCTAACGCGGTATATTCATATCCATATTTTGTGCCGCCAATGCCAATGCCATGGATACCTCCCTATGCTCATGTAAATCCATATCCATCATGGGACAAGTATGATACAAGGGCAGATTCACCATATTATTATAAACCATCTCGCCAATATTATGCAGCTCCAAGAAGACCAACATTCAATGAACAGTCATATGTTCAAGACCGTTTCAATAAAAAAGAATCGGTCCGGAGCACAAGGAAGAATAAGGAGGTGGTTGAGCAAGTCTACCGCATCAAAAGAGATGGTCGTAAGAGTGCCACTTCAGATATGATCTCAAATGAAAAAGAGCCAATTAAAGTGTTAACATTGGCTACAAAAGGCAATGAGGCAAGTCAATCAAGTGCCAAATCTGAAGGGAAGAAGTTGTGAGTGCAAAAGGTAAAACAAGAATTGCCATTAGTTCAAACAAAATCGCAGCTGGGGTGCCCACTCGACTTATCGTATTGGCAAAAGAAGAAGTTGCAAAAGCTTAGTGCACAAGAACTTGAAAAGAGAAACATGACATGGGTTCCCAAAGGAATTTTCCAAAATAAGAATTATGTGCAAGCTTCCATTACAAGAAGTGACGCAAAGATGAAGAAGGAAAATAGTGAAAACTATGAAGGACGAAGCCGAAGGTTTCAACATTTTTGGTCCACACACTATCCATTTTCTTCAGCTATGTCGTTGATGCCTATGCCATGGAATTCGTCATCAGGTATGATTGGTTACCCTCAATGGGCTTATTCTAATCCATGGATGCAATATAATTTCTTACATCATGAAAGGGTATTACCAAATCATCATATGTTTGATTAGCTTCACTTTTTGTTGCTAATCCAAATGGCCGATATATACTTATCGTCCTAAGAACGTACAAATGGCCGCTGAAGTGTTGACATCGTCCTTAGAAAAAGCATTGTGCAAGTTATTTTTCGGCACGCAAGCTTTGCCGAAAAACAGGGGGGCATATGTTGACACCAGATTTTGGCATGGTTCGAAAACATAATTAAGAAGACCTCAAATGGACAAGTGCTCAAAGTAAGATATTTCTGTATCATCAAAAGGAGAAACTTTGATATTTGGGTCATAGCCATCCGGTCTCATTTCTAAGGACGAAGTTATGTTCGAAGTATTCAGATTTTGTATTCAGAACACTATTTGGCTGATTACGCCCCCAAGATGGCCTCCTATGGGAACCGTTTCTACGCAGATTGTATTCGTCTCGTCGAAACGATCGATTTTGATATAAGAAACGTCTAAATCGGAGTTCGTATGCAAAAGTTAAAGTCAAAACAGTGTGCTGCATAAATCTACCCCGGAAGTTCCGGGCAAAACTTCCGGGGAGGTTCCGGGCTAAACCGAAAGTTTGCACGAGGTGCGCCCCGAAACTGGAATTTTAACATTATTTGCAGATTTGCGGGGCCGATTTCAACATCAAGATGACCTTGGATAAAAAAGTGATCAACTAAGGAATTTTTCTGCATTACAAGATCTACAAGTTTGCTTTTGGGACCATCGCGATCCGAAGCCATATGCGACCTCCAGGAGCTGTGCAAGAGGGCTACTTGATGTGATTTTAGCCCGAAAGTTCCGGGCTGACCGGAAGTTCTGGCCCTCGTAGTCCGAGTTAGGTTATGTTTTGATGTTTTGGACGTGATTTGAGTCCTTTTCTTGTACGGGAAGTCCAGCCGCCTCATATATATGTAAGGGGTGACGGCTGATTGAACAACACACAATCGACATATCAATCTATCAATCTTTTACCTTTACCTTTATCTCTCTCCCTTGTTCTTCTTTTTCCTCGTTCTTCGTTCGTTCTTCTAGTTGCAGGGCGGCGATCCACGAGGCCCTAGGGGTGATCAGGTCGACCTAGGGCAGCCCATAGCCGCCGCGCGTCCTGGCGGGGTCCCTCCCGGGCGTGTGGGGTTTTGGGTCCTCAAAAACACCCACTGGATTGTCTTGCGTATCGCGCTTCCGGCGGGTCTCCTTCGACGTGAGCTGCGGTGCATCACCCCCGGCGTCGAGGGTACACGGTGACGTGTTCGTGTGCGAACAACTATACACATTATAAATCAGTTTTACTAAGTCTGCGTCGACTAAGACTTCGTTATGTCTTAGTCGATACTATATCCATTAGATCTTGCATAGAGAACTGTGTACGATCAAGATCAGAGACTCACGGGAAGATATCACAACACAATTCTAGACACAAATTATAATAATACAAGCCTTATATTACAAGCGAGGGGCCTGAGGGATCGAATACAATAGAGTCAGCGGAAGCAACAATATCTGAGTACAAGCATAAGGTTAAACAAGGATGCCTTAAGAAGGCAAACACAAAAGCAACAACGATCGAAGAGGCAAGTCCTCCTGCCTGGGACCTCCTAACTACTCCTGGTCATCGGCGGTCTCCATGTAGTAGTAGTCGACGGGGTGGCATCTGGCTCCTGGGATCCACTATCTAGTCGCAGCAATCGGAAAGAAAGAAGGGGGAAAGGGGGTAGCAAAGCAACCATGAGTACTCATCCAAAGTACTCGGAAGCATCAGATCTATACTAAGTATGCATCAGTATCAAAGGAATGAGTTGTATCTATGCACTGAACTGCAGAATACCAGAGGAGAAGGGAAAGCCTAACCTATTGAAGACTAGCATATTCAAGTAGCTCCAAGCATCTTGTAGCATTCAGAATAATACCGAATAGCAGTTTATATTTAATAAATATGTTGTAGGAATAATTCCTAGATATCCTTTCTCAACTCCCTGCGAGAAATCAATCCCGGAGCCACATATCCATCACATGTATCAAGTATCCAATTCTAGTTGTAATAGATCAGGATACAACTCTGAGCGTCCGTTACTGTGGACACGGCTATTCTATATAATCTTCCCTGCAGGGGTGCACCACATTATGCAACATGCTTGATTACTCTGGCCGACACACTTTTCTGGGTCAACGCCCGGCCTCGGAAGATCAACATGTCGCAACCCTACCTTGGCTCAGCAGAGAGGTCCCCGCCAGTCTACATCCTAAGCACTCCGGGGCATTGCCCGTTGCACTCCGGGTCGTTATGCACAGGGGGATACTAGTGAAGGAAATATGCCCTAGAGGCAATAATAAAGTTATTATTTATTTCCTTATATCATGATAAATGTTTATTATTCATGCTAGAATTGTATTACCTGGAAACATAATACATGTGTAAATACATAGACAAACATAGTGTCACTAGTATGCCTCTACTTGACTAGCTCGTAAATCAAAGATGGTTAAGTTTCCTAACCATTGACATGAGTTGTCATTTGATTAACGGGATCACATCATTAGGAGAATGATGTGATTGACTTGACCCATTCTGTTAGCTTAGCACTTGATCGTTTAGTATGTTGCTATTGCTTTCTTCATGACTTATACATGTTCCTATGACTATGAGATTATGTAACTCCCGTTTACCAGAGGAACACTTTGTGTGCTACCAAACGTCACAACATAACTGGGTGATTACAAAGGTGCTCTACAGGTGTCTCCAAAGGTACTCGTTGAGTTGACCTATTTTGAGATTAGGATTTCTCACTCCGATTGTCGCAGAGGTATCTCTGGGCCCTCTCGGTAATGCACATCACTATAAGCCTTGCAAGCAATGTAGCTAATGAGTTAGTTACAGAATGATGCATTACATAACGAGTAAAGAGACTTGCCGGTAACGAGATTGAACTAGGTATTGAGATACCGATGATCGAATCTCGGGAAAGTAACATACCAATGACAAAGGGAACAACGTATGTTGTTATGCGGTTTGACTGATAAAGATCTTCGTAGAATATGTAGAAGCCAATATGAACATCCAGGTTCCGCTATTGGTTATTGACTAGAAACAGTTCTAGGTCATGTCTACATAGTTCTCGAACCCGTAGGGTCCGCATGCTTAAGGTTTCGTTGACAGTTTTATTATGAGTTTATGAGTTTTGATGTACCGAAGGTTGTTCAGAGTCTCGGATGTGATCACGGACATGACGAGGAGTCTCGAAATGGTCGAGACATAAAGATCGATATATTGGACGACTATATTTGGACACCGGAAAGGTTCCGGGTGAGATCGGGACTATATCGGAGCTCCGCGAGGTTATCGGAACCCCCCGGTAGGTATATGGGCCTTATTGGGCCTTAGTGGAAAGGAGGGAGAAGGAGCAAAGGAGGGGACGCCCCCCCAAGCCCAATCCGAATTGGGAGGGGGGTCGGGCCCCCTTTCCTTCTTCCCTCCCCTCTCTTCCTTCCCTCTCCTACTCCTAATAGGAAAGGGGGGAGTCCTACTCCCAATTGGGGTTGGACTCCCCCCCTAGGGCGCGCCACCCCCTTGGTCGGCCCCCTCTCCTCCACTCCTTTATATACGGGGGAGGGGGCACCCCATAGACACAACAATTGATCTCTTGATCTCTTAGCCGTGTGCGGTGCCCCCTTCCACCAAAGTCCTCGATAATATTGTAGCGGTGCTTAGGCAAAGCCCTGCGACGGTAGAACATCAAGATCGTCACCACGCCGTCGTGCTGACTGAACTCTTCCCCGACATTCTGCTGGATCGGAGTCCGGGGATCGTCATCGAGCTGAATGTGTGCTAGAACTCGGAGGTGCCATAGTTTCGGTGCTTGATCGGTTGGGCCGTGAAGACGTACGACTACATCAACCGTGTTGTTCTAACGCTTCCGCTTTCGGTTTACAAGGGTACGTAGACAACACTCTCCCCTCTCGTTGCTTTGCATCACCATGATCTTGCGTGTGCGTAGGAAATTTTTTGAAATTACTACGTTCCCCAACAGTGGCATCCGAGCCTAGGTTTTATGCATTGATGTTATATGCACGAGTAGAACACAAGTGAGTTGTGGGCGATACAAGTCATACTGCTTACCAGCATGTCATACTTTGGTTCAGCGGTATTGAACGATGAAGTGGCCTGGACCAACATTACGCGTATGCTTACGCGAGACTGGTTTTACCGCCGTGCTTTGCACACATGTGACTAGCGGGTGTCTGTTTCTCCAACTTTAGTTGAACCGAGTGTGGCTACACCCGGTCCTTGTGAAGGTTAAAACAACACTAACTTGACGAACTATCGTTGTGGTTTTGATGCGTAGGTAAGAACGGTTCTTGCTCAGCCCGTAGCAGCCACTTAAAATTTGCAACAACAAAGTAGAGGACGTCTAACTTGTTTTTGCAGGGCATGTTGTGATATGATATGGTCAAGACGTGATGCTATATTTTATTATATGATATGATCATGTTTTGTAACTGAGTTATCGGCAACTGGCAGGAGCCATATGGTTGTCGTTTTATTGTATGAAATGCAATCGCCCTGTAATTGCTTTACTTTATCACTAAGCGGTAGCGATAGTCGTAGAAGCAATAGTTGGCGAGACGACAACGATGCTACGATGGAGATCAAGGTGTCGCGCTGGTGACGATGGTGATTGATACGTCCATTTTGCATCATGCTTCTATATCGATATTTCTTGCATTATGGGCTGTTATTTCATGTTATGTCACAATACTTATGGCTATTCTCTCTTATTTTACAAGGTTTACATGAAGAGGGAGAATGCCGGCAGCTGGAATTCTGGGCTAGAATAGGAGCAAATATCGGAGGCCTATTCTGTGCAACTCCAAAAGTCCGGAAACTCCACGGAATGTCTTAAAATAAATAAAGAAAAATCGTCGCCAAAGATGAAGGCCAGGGGGCCCACACCCTGCTCACGAGGGTGGGGGCGCCCCCCCTCCCCCCGGGCGTGCACCCCTACCTCATGGGCCCCCTGGTGGCTCTCTGACGCCCGCCTTCTCCTATATGAAGTCTTTCGATGAGAAAAAAATAGAAGGCAACCTTTCGGGACGAAACTCCGCCGCCACCAGGCGGAACCTTGGCGGAACCAATCTAGGGCTCCGGCAGAGCTGTTCTGCCGGGGACACTTCCCTCCGGGAGGGGGAAATCATCACCATCGTCATCACCAACGCTCCTCTCATCGGGAGAGGGCAATCTCCATCAACATCTTCACCAGCACCATCTCATCTCCAAACCCTAGTTCATCTCTTGTATCCAATTCTTGTCTCCAAGTCCGGGATTGGTGCTAGTAGGTTGCTAGTAGTGCTGATTACTCCTTGTAGTTGATGCTAGTTGGTTTATTTGGTGGAAGATCATATGTTTAGATCCTATATGCACATTATTACCCCTCTGATTATGAACATGAATATGCTTTGTGAGTAGTTACGTTCATTCCTGAGGACAAGGGAGAAGTCTTGCTATTAGTAGTCATGTGAATTTGGTATCTGTTCGATATTTTGATAAGATGTATGTTGTCTAACCTCTAGTGGTGTTATGTGAACTTCGACTACATAATACTTCACCATTATTTGGGCCTAGAGGAAGGCATTGGGAAGTAATAAGTAGATGATGGGTTGCTAGAGTGACAGAAGCTTAAACCCTAGTTTATGCGTTGCTTCGTAAGGGGCTGATTTGGATCCATATGTTTCATGCTATGGTTAGGTTTACCTTAATACTTTTGTTGTAGTTGCGGATGCTTGCAATAGAGGTTAATCATAAGTGGGATGCTTGTCCAAGTAAGGGCAGTACCCAAGCACTGGTCCACCCACATATTAAATTATCAAAGTACCGAACGCGAATCATATGAGCGTGATGAAAACTAGCTTGACGATATTCCCATGTGTCCTCGGCAGCGCTTTTCCTATTATAAGATTTTGTTCAGGCTTGTCCTTTGCTACAAAAAGGATTGGGCCACCTTGCTGCACTTTATTTACTTTTGTTACTTGTTGATCGCTACACTTTATCTTATCACAAAACTATCTGTTACCACTTATTTCAGTACTTGCAGAGAATACCTTGCTGAAAACCGCTTATCATTTCCTTCTGCTCCTCGTTGGGTTCGACACTCTTACTTATCAAAAGGACTACGATAGATCCCCTATACTTGTGGGTCATCAGTGATCATGACGGTGCTTCGGAGATGGAGATCACAAGCACAAGATGATGATGGCCATATCATATCACTTATATTGATTGCATGTGATGTTTATCTTTTATGCATCTTATCTTGCTTTGATTGACGGTAGCATTATAAGATGATCTCTCACTAAATTTCAAGATAAAAGTGTTCTCCCTGAGTATGCACCGTTGCCAAAGTTTGTCGTGCCCAGACACCACGTGATGATCGGGTGTGATAAGCTCTACGTCCATCTACAACGGGTGCAAGCTAGTTTCGCACACACAGAATACTCAGGTTAAACTTGACGAGCCTAGCATATGCAGATATGGCCTCGGAACACTGAGACCGAAAGGTCAAGCGTGAATCATATAGTAGATATGATCAACATAGTGATGTTCACCATTGAAAACTACTCCATTTCACGTGATGATCGGTTATGGTTTAGTTTATTTGGATCACGTGATCACTTAGATGATTAGAGAGATGTCTATCTAAGTGGGAGTTCTTAAGTAATATGATTAATTGAACTTAAATTTGTCATGAACTTAGTACCTAATAGTATTTTGCTTGTCTATGTTTGTTGTAGATAGATGGCTCATGCTGTTGTTCCGTTGAATTTTAATGCGTTCCTTGAGAAAGCAAAGTTGAAAGATGATGGTAGCAATTACACGGACTGGGTCCGTAACTTGAGGATTATCCTCATTGCTGCATAGAAGAATTACGTCCTGGAAGCACCGCTGGGTGCCATACCTGCTGCAGGAGCAACACCAGATGTTGTGAACGTCTGGCAGAGCAAAGCTGATGACTACTCGATAGTTCAGTGTGCCATGCTTTACGGCTTAGAACCGGGACTTCAACGATGTTTTGAACATCATGGAGCATATGAGATGTTCCAGGAGTTGAAGTTAATATTTCAAGCAAATGCCCGCATTGAGAGATATGAAGTCTCCAATAAGTTCTATAGCTGCAAGATGGAGGAGAATAGTTCTGTCAGTGAACATATACTCAGAATGTCTGGGTATAACAATCACTTGATTCAACTGGGAGTTAATCTTTCGGATGATAGTGTCATTGACAGAATTCTTCAATCACTGCCACCAAGCTACAAGAGCTTCGTGATGAACTATAATATGCAAGGGATGGAAAAGACAATTCCCGAGCTCTTCGCAATGCTAAAAGCTGCGGAGGTAGAAATCAAGAAGGAGCATCAAGTGTTGATGGTCAATAAGATCACCAGTTCCAAGAAAAAGGGCAAAGGGAAAAAGAAGGGGAACTTCAAGAAGAATAGCAAATAAGTTGCTGCTCAGGAGAAGATACCCAAGTCTGGACCTAAGCCTGAGACTGAGTGCTTCTACTGCAAGCAGACTGGTCACTGGAAGCGGAACTGCCCCAAGTATTTGGCGGATAAGAAGGATGGCAAGGTGAACAATGGTATATGTGATATACATGTTATTGATGCGTACCTTACCAGAGCTCGCAGTAGCACCTGGGTATTTGATACTGGTTCTGTTGCTAATATTTGCAACTCGAAACAGGGAGTATGGATTAAGCGGACACTGGCTAAGGACAAGGTGATGATGCGCGTGGGAAATGGTTCCAAAGTCGATGTGGTCGCTGATAACCCACAAGTATAGGGGATCGCAACAGTTTTTGAGGGTAGAGTATTCAACCCAAATTTATTGATTCGACACAAGGGGAGCCAAAGAATATTCTCAAGTATTAGCAACTGAGTTGTCAATTCAACCACACCTGGAAACTTAGTATCTGCAGCAAAGTGTTTAGTAGCAAAGTAATATGATAGTGGTGGTAACGGTAACAAAAGTAAAGACAGCAAAAGTAATGTTTTTGGTATTTTGTAGTGATTGTAACGGTACCAACGGAAAAGTAAATAAGCGAGAACAAGTATATGGAAAACTCGTAGGAACCGGATTAGCGATGGATAATTATGTCGGATGTTGTTCGTCATGTAACCGTCATAACATAGGGTGACACAGAACTAGCTCCAGTTCATCAATGTAATGTAGGCATGTATTCCGTATATAGTCATACGTGCTTATGGAAAAGAACTTGCATGACATCTTTTGTCCTACCCTCCCGTGGCAGCGGGGTCCTATTGGAAACTAAGGGATATTAAGGCTTCCTTTTAATAGAGAACCGGAACAAAGCATTAGCACATAGTGAATACATGAAGTCCTCAAACTATGGTCATCACCGGGAGTGGTCCCGATTATTGTCACTTCAGGGTTGCCGGATCATAACGCATAGTAGGTGACTATAGACTTGCAAGATAGGATCAAGAACACACATATATTCATGAAAACATAATAGGTTCAGATCTGAAATCATGGCACTCGGGCCCTAGTGACAAGCATTAAGCATAGCAAAGTCATAGCAACATCAATCTCAGAACATAATGGATACTAGAGATCAAACCATAACAAAACTAACTCGATTACATGATAAATCTCATCCAACCCATCACCGTCCAGCAAGCCTATTTTGGACTTACTCAGGCACGGCGGTGAGCATCATGAAATTGGTGATGGAGGATGGTTGATGATGACGACAGCGACGAATCCCCCTCTCCGGAGCCCCGAACGGACTCCAGATCAGCCCTCCCGAGAGAGATTAGGGCTTGGCGGCGGCTCCGTATCATAAAACGCGATGATTTCTTCTCTCTGATTTTTTCTCCCCGAAAGCCAATATATAGAGTTGGAGTTGGCGTCGGAGGGCCACCAGGGGGCCCAAGAGGTAGGGGGGCGCACCCAGGGGGGGCGCCCCCCACCCTCGTGGACAGGGTGTGGGCCCCCTGGTCTTCATCTTTGGCGAGGATTTTTTATTGTTTTTTCTAAGGTGTTCCGTGGAGTTTCAGGTCATTCCGAGAACTTTTATTTTCTGCACATAAAACAACACCATGGCAATTCTGCTGAAAACAGCGTCAGTCCGGGTTAGTTCCATTCAAATCATACAAGTTAGAGTCCAAAACAAGGGCAAACGTGTTTGGAAAACTAGATACGATGGAGACGTATCAACTCCCCCAAGCTTAAACCCTTGCTTGTCCTCAAGCAATTCAGTTGACAAACTAAAAGAGAAAAAAAAAACTTTTACAAACTATGTTTGGACTTGTTGTTGTAAACATGAAAAGCCAGCATTCAAGTTTCAGCAATTATTATGAACTAACCATACTCACAATGACACGCAGGTCTCACAATTACTCATATCAATAGCATAATCAGCTAGCGAGCCATAATAATAAAAATCGGATGACAACACTTTCTCAAAATAATCATAACATGATATAACAAAATGGTATCTCGCTAGCCCTTTCTGAGACTGCAAAACATAAATGCAAAGCACCTTTAAAGATCAAGGACTGACTAAACATTGTAATTCATGGTAAAAGAGATCCAGTCAAGTCATACCCAATATAAACCAATAATAATGAATGCAAACAACAGTGTGCTCTCTAGCGGGTGCTTTTTAATAAGAGGGGTGATGACTCAACATAAAAGTAAATAGATAGGCCCTTCGCAGAGGGAAGGAGGGATTTGTAGAGCTGCCAGAGCTCGATTTTGAAATAGAGATAAATTACATTTTGAGCGGCATACTTTTGCTGTCAATGCAACAACTATGAGATAACGATATCTTCCATGCTACACAAATTATAGGCGGTTCCCAAACAGAATGGTAAAGTTTATACTCCCCCTCCTCCACAAGCATCAATCCATGGCTTGCTCGAAACAACGAGTGCCTCCAACATTCAACGGGTCCCAGGGGGAGTTTTGTTTGCAGTTATTTTGATTTAGTTTGCATAAAGCATGGGACTGGGCATCCCGGCGACCAGCCATTTTTCTCGTGAATGAGGAGCGGAGTCCACTCCTCTTGAGAATAACCGCCTAACATGGAAGATAAGGGCAGCCCTAGTTGAAACATGAGTTTCTCGAGCATACAAAATAGAATTTCATTTGAAGGTTTGGAGTTTGGCACATACAAATTTACTTGGAACGGCAGGTAGATACCGCATATAGGAAGGTATAGTGGACTCATATGGAACAACTTTGGGGTTTAAGGAGTTTGGATGCACAAGCAGTATTCCCGCTTAGTACAGGTGAAGGCTAGCAAAAGACTGGGAAGCGACCAACTGAGAGAGCGACAACAGTCATAAACATGCATTAAAATTAATTTACACCGAATACAAGCATGAGTATGAGATAATCTACCATGAACATAAATATCATGAAGGTTATGTTGATTTGATTCAACTACATGCGTGAACATGTGCCAAGTCGAGTCACTCAATTCATTTAAAGGAGGATACCATCCCATCATACCACATCATAATCATTCTAATAGCATGTTGGCACGCAAGGTAAACCATTATAACTCATGGCTAATCAAGCGTGGCACAAGCAACTATAATCTCTAAATGTTATTGCAAATATGTTTACTTAATAATAGCTGAATCAGAAATGATGAATCATCATATTTACAAAAACAAGAGAGGTCGAGTTCATACCAGCTTTTCTCATCCCAATAAGTCCATCATATATCATCATTATTGCCTTTCACTTGCACGGCCGAACGAAATGTATAATAATAAGAGTGCACGTGCATTGGACTAAGCTGGAATCTGCAAGCATTCAACTCAAGAGAAAAGACAAGTAATATGGTCTCTAAGTTAAATAAACAATCATGCATATAAGAGCCACTAAGCATTTTCAATATGGTCTTCTCGACCCCCAAAGAAAGGAAAATAAAATAAAAACTATTTACAGGGGAAAGCTCCCAACAATCAAAAGAAGAACGGGAAATATTTTTGGGTTTTCTTTTTAATTACTACAACAAAGAAATAAACTACTACTAATTTTTTGGTTTTTCTCAAGGTTTATCAAACACACAAGAAGAAAGCAGGAAAAGGAAAATAAACTAGCATGGATATTACAGTGAAAGAGTATGAGCACCGACATCTAGCAATGAGTGTGTGTGAACATGAATGTAATGTCGGTGGGAAATACGTACTCCCCCAAGCTTAGGCTTTTGGCCTAAGTTGGTCTATTGCCAGGGATAGCCTGGCGGATATCCGTAGGTGAAGTTGGGGTCATACTGTGATGCAGCTGCTATCGCCGCCTGAGCTGTAGCATGGCGTCGAGCAGCCTCCGCTCTCCTCTCGTACCCATCTGCCTCCTCTCTGGTAATAATATATCTTCCTTTTGTCTGAAAATCAAAGAAGGCAGGAGCAGGAAGAGCAATATGGACTACATGACGTTTGTTAAAGATTAGTCGATACTGGAGAGGTGGTTCAGTCCTCTCAACAAACTGGTGGGAAACCATAGAATCAAAATCTAAATAAGAAGGGGGTAACTCCATATCACCCTCACGAATGTCTATCTCAAGAAAATTAGCTAAGCGGGTTGCATAAATCCCTCCAAAGAAATCTTCGTTATGTCTATTCTGATGCAACCTGCGAGCTACAATGGCTCCCATATGATAAGATTGGTATCCTAACACAACACTCCTGAGAATGCTGAGATCAGGGACACACATGTGACATGCTTCATCCTTAGCATTTATGCATCTACCTATAAAGAGAGCAAAATAATGTATAGCAGGAAAGTGAATGCTCCCTAAAGTGGCTTGTGTTATATCTCTAGATTCCCCCACAGTTATTCTAGCAAGAAAGTATCTATATTCAGATTTAGGGGGATCCCTAACATTACCCCATGATGGAAATTTGCAAGCAGAAGTGAAATCCTCTAAGTCCATGGTATAAGATTTGTCATAAAGGTCAAACATGACTGAAGGAGAATTACGCGAAGATGAAAACTCAAACCTCCTCACAAATGAACTTGTGAGATCATGATACTGGGGGCATTTGTCAGCTTCAAAGTCCTCAAGGCCGGCGTTGCGCAAATATGCGCTAAATTCTTCTTTGATTCCCACTTGATTCATAAAATTTTCCGAAGGCCATTCACACGGCCGGACCTCCGCGGTGCGAGGCAAATTAAATTTGGGCTTCTGCTCTTCTTCCTTTTGTTTTTCCTTCGAGCTTAGGCTCGACGAGCCCCTCAAAAGTCTCTTCATTATTTTCTGAAACAATCTGAAATTTTTAGTAACTTCAAATAAAAGTGAACCAACTTCAATAAAATTGATAGCAACAACTCCCACAAGTGCCTAGAGCCTAGATAAAGCATTGGAACCACTTGGAACCACATAAATTTGACATGCAAGCTCAAGGACTTGGTCACCTATGCAGCACAAATTTGCAATGAATAAAGCACTAGAACAAAAACTAATTGGACCAGTGGAGGAGTCACATACCAAGGAACAATCTCCCCAAGCAGTTTTGCGAGGGGTGCTTTGAGCAAGGAGATCGAAAATCACAGCAATGGGGGCTGGAACTCGTGCTTGAGTTGGTTTTTCGTGTTTGTGTGAGACAGAGGAAGAAGATGGGTGCAGGAATAAGTGGAGGAGGGCCACCGTGGGCCCACAAGGCAGGGGGCGCGCCTAGGGGGGTAGGGCGCGCCCTCCACCCTCGTGACCAGGTGGCAGCTCCCCCCGTGGTAATTTTTGCACAGTAAATCCTCAAATATTCCCCAAAAAATCATATTAAATTGGCATGGCATTCTAAGGACTTTTATTTTCTGGATATTTTTATATTGCATGGATAAGTCGGGAGACAGACAGAAAATACTATCTTACTTTATTTCTACTAAATAACAGAAAATATAAAGAGGGTACAGAAGGTTGTGCTTCTAGTTTCATCCATCTCGTGACCATCAAAAAGAATCCACTAACAAGGTTGATCAAGTCTTGTTAACAAACTCATTCCGATAATCATTGAACCGGAGAAATTTCGAATAGCACTAAGTTACCTCAACGGGGATATGAAAATCCCCAACAATAAGAATATCATACTTTTTCTTGACAGTAGGGAGAGGAAATTCAAAACCTCCAAATATAGTCGATGGAATTTTTCCAATAGAGTTGATACTATAAACTTGAGGTTGTTTCCTCGGAAAGTGTACCGTGTGCTCATTGCCATTAACATGAAAAGTGACATTGCCTTTGTTGCAATCAATAACAGCCCCTGCAGTATTAAGAAAATGTCTTCCAAGAATAATAGACATACTATCATCCTCGGGAATATCAAGAATAACAAAGTCCGTTAAAATAGTAACGTTTGCAACCACAACAGGCACATCCTCACAAATACCGACAGGTATAGTAGTTGATTTATCAGCCATTTGCAAAGATATTTCAGTAGGTGTCAACTTATTCAAGTCAAGTCTATGATATAAAGAGAGAGGCATAACACTGACACCGGCTCCAAGATCACATAAAGCAGTTTTAACATAATTTCTCTTAATGGAGCATGGTATAGTAGGTACTCCTAGATCTCCTAGTTTCTTTGGTATTCCACCCTTAAAAGTATAATTAGCAAGCATGGTGGAAATTTCGGCTTCATGTATCTTTCTTTTATTAGAAATGATATCCTTCATATACTTAGCATAAGGATTTGTTTTGAGCACATCAGTTAATCGCATACGCAAAAAGATGGGTCTAATCATTTCAGCAAAGCGCTCAAAATCCTCATCATCCTTTTTCTTGGATGGTTTCGGAGGAAAAGGCATGAGTTTCTGAACCCATGGTTCCCTTTCTTTACCATGTTTCCTAGCAATGAAGTCTCTTTTATCATAACCTTGATTCTTTGATTGTGGGTTATCAAGATCAACAGCAGGTTCAACTTCTACATCATTATCATTACTAGGTTGAGCATCAACATGAACATTATCATTAACATTATCACTAGGTTCATGTTCATCACCTGATTGTGTTTCAGCATCAGACATAGAAATATCATTTGGATTATCAGGTGGTTCGGAAATAGGTTCACCAGAAGTTTGCAAGGTCCTATCATTTTTCTTTTTCTTCCTCTTAGAAGAACTAGGTACATCAATATTATTTCTCTGAGAATCTTGCTCGATTCTCTTAGGGTGGCCTTCAGGATACAAAGGTTCCTAAGTCATTCTACCAGTTCTAGTAGCCACTCTAACAACATAATCATTTTTCTTACTATTCATTTCATCAAGCACTTCTTTCTGAGCTTTAAGTACTTGTTCTACTTGAGTGGTAACCATAGAAGCATGTTTGCTAACAAGTTTAAGTTCACCTCTAATATCAGCCATATAACCACCCAAGCGTTTAATCATAAAGGTATTATGTTTTAATTGTCTACCAAAATAAGCATTAAAGTCATCTTGCTTAAATATAAAGTCATCAAACTCATCCAAGCACTGACTAGCAATTTTAGTAGGAGGGACTTCAGCTTTATCATATCTATAGAGAGAATTTACCTTTATTACCTGTGTCGGGATATCGGGAGGTTCTTCAGTAAATAAGTAGTTGAGATCATATACTTCTTCAACAGGCGGTAAATTAAGGCCATGTATTTCTTCAATAGGAGGTAAATACTTAACATCTTCAGCTTTAATACCTTTTTCTTTCATAGATTTCTTTGCCTCTTGCATATCTTCGGGACTGAGAAATAGAATACCTCTCTTCTTCGGAGTTGGTTTAGGAATAGGCTCAGTAATTGGTTCTGGAGCTGGCTCAGGAGGTGGCTCAGGAGGTGCCCAATTATTTTCATTTGTCAACATATTATTCAATAGAATTTCAGCTTCATCCGGTGTTCTTTCCCTGAAAAGAGAACCAGCACAACTATCCAGGTAATCTCTGGAAGCATCAGTTAGTCCATTATAAAAGATATCAAGTATTTCAGGTTTCTTAAGAGGATGATCAGGCAAAGCATTAAGTAACTTGAGAAGCCTCCCCCAAGCTTGTGGGAGACTCTCTTCTTCAATTTGCACGAAGTTGTATATTTCCCTCAAAGCAGCTTGTTTCTTATGAGCAGGGAAATATTTAGCAGAGAAGTAATAAATCATATCCTGGGGACTTTGCACACAACCAGGATCAAGAGAATTATACCATACTTAGCATCACCCTTTAAATGAGAAAGGAAATATTTTGAGTAAATAAAGGTAGCGCGATCTCTCATCATTAGTAAACAGGGCAGCTATATCATTCAACTTAGTAAGATGTGCCACAACAGTTTCAGATTCATAACCATAGAAAGGATCAGATTCAACGAAAGTAATTATATCTGGATCAACAGAAAAATCATAATAATCCTTATCGGGAACACAAATAGGTGAAGTAGCAAAAGCAGGGTCGGTTCTCATTCTATCTCTAAGAGATTATTTACTCCATTTAACTAGCAACCTCTTAAGTTCATATCTATCATGGCAAGCAAAAATAGCTGCAAAAGATTCTGCATCAAAAAGATAACCCTCGGGAATAGCAGGCATATTCTCATCATCACTATCATCATCGTATTCAGATCCAATAATTTCTCTTTCTCTAGACCTAGCAATTTGCTCATCGAGAAATTTACCAAGAGGCACAGTATTATCAGGCATAGAAGTAGTTTCATCATAAGTATCATGCATAGCAAAAGTGGCATCATCAATAACATGCGACATATCAGAATTCATAGTAGTAGCGGGTTTAGGTGTCGCAAGCTTACTTATAACGGAAGGAGAATCTAGTGCAGAGCTAGATGGCAGTTCCTTGCCTCCCCTTGTAGTTGAGGGCAAAATAGTAGTTCGATCGTCTTTCAAGTTCTTCATAGTGTCCAGGAGATATAAATCCCAAGTAACTCAAAGAATAGAGCTATGCTCCCCGGCAACAGCGCTAGAAAAAGGTCTTGATAACCCACAAGTATAGGGGATCGCAACAGTTTTCGAGGGTAGAGTATTCAACCCAAATTTATTGATTCGACACAAGGGGAGCCAAAGAATATTCTCAAGTATTAGCAGCTGATTTGTCAATTCAACCACACCTGGAAACTTAGTATCTGCAGCAAAGTGTTTAGTAGCAGAGTAATATGATAGTGGTGGTAACGGTAACAAAAGTAAAGACAACAAAAGTAATGTTTTTGGTATTTTGTAGTGATTGTAATAGTAGCAACGGAAAAGTAAATAAGTGAGAACAAGCATATGGAAAACTCATAGGAACCGGATTAGCGATGGATAATTATGTCGGATGTTGTTCGTCATGTAACCGTCATAACATAGGGTGACACAGAACTAGCTCCAGTTCATCAATGTAATGTAGGCATGTATTCCGTATATAGTCATACGTGCTTATGGAAAAGAACTTGCATGACATCTTTTGTCCTACCCTCCCGTGGCAGCGGGGTCCTATTGGAAACTAAGGGATATTAAGGCTTCCTTTTAATAGAGAACCGGAACAAAGCATTAGCACATAGTGAATACATGAAGTCCTCAAACTATGGTCATCACCGGGAGTGGTCCCGATTATTGTCACTTCGGGGTTGCCGGATCATAACGCATAGTAGGTGACTATAGACTTGCAAGATAGGATCAAGAACACACATATATTCATGAAAACATAATAGGTTCAGATCTGAAATCATGGCACTCGGGCCCTAGTGACAAGAATTAAGCATAGCAAAGTCATAGCAACATCAATCTCAAAACATAATGGATACTAGGGATCAAACCCTAACAAAACTAACTCAATTACATGATAAATCTCATCCAACCCATCACCGTCCAGCAAGCCTACGATGGAATTACTCACGCACGGCGGTGAGCATTATGAAATTGGTGATGGAGGATGGTTGATGATGATGACGGTGACGAATCCCCCTCTCCGGAGCCCCGGACGAACTCCAGATCAGCCTCCCGAGAGAGATTAGGGCTTAGCGGCGGCTCCATATCGTAAAACGTGATGATTTCTTCTCTCTGATTTTTTCTCCCCGAAAGCCAATATATAGAGTTGGAGTTGGCGTCAGAGGGCCACCAGGGGGCCCACGAGGTAGGGGGCGCACCCAGGGGGGCGCCCCCCACCCTCATGGACAGGGTGTGGGCCCCCTGGTCTTCATCTTTGGCGAGGATTTTTTATTGTTTTTTCTAATCTTTGGCGAGGATTTTTTATTGTTTTTTCTAAGGTGTTGCATGGAGTTTCAGCTCATTCCGAGAACTTTTATTTTCTGCACATAAAACAACACCATGGCAATTCTGCTGAAAACAGCGTCAGTCCGGGTTAGTTCCATTCAAATCATACAAGTTAGAGTCCAAAATAAGGACAAAAGTGTTTGGAAAAGTAGATACGACAAAGACGTATCAGTCGCCGTCGGCACGTTACCTCTACATCTACCTTCGGGATTAGTTTTAGACCTAAATAATTGTTATTTGGTGCCTGCGTTGAGCATGAACATTATATCTGGATCTTGTTTGATGCGAGATGGTTATTCATTTAAATCTGAGAATAATGGTTGTTCTATTTATATGAGTAATATCTTTTATGGTCATGCACCTTTAAAGAGTGGTCTATTTTTGATGATTCTCGATAGTAGTGATACACATATTCATAATGTTGAAGCCAAAAGATGCAGACTTGATAATGATAGTGCAACTTATTTGTGGCACTGCCGTTTAGGTCATATTGGTGTAAAGCGCTTGAAGAAACTCCATACTGATGGACTTTTGGAATCACTTGATTATGAATCACTTGGTACTTGCGGACCATGCCTCATGGGCAAGATGACTAAAACACCGTTCTCCGGAACTATGGAGAGAGCAACTGATTTGTTGGAAATCATACATACTGATGTATGTGGTCCAATGAATGTTGAGACTCGTGGCGGATATCATTATTTTCTCACCTTCACAGATGATTTGAGCAGATATGGGTATGTCTACTTAATGAAACATAAGTCTGAAACATTTGAAAAGTTCAAAGAATTTCAGAGTGAAGTTGAAAATCATCGTAACAAGAAAATAAAGTTTCTACGATCTGATCGTGGAGGAGAATATTTGAGTTACGAGTTTGGTTTACATTTGAAGCAATGCGGAATAGTTTCGCAACTCACGCCACCCGGAACACCATAGCGTAATGGTGTGTCCGAATGTCATAATCGTACTTTACTAGATATGGTGCGATCTATGATGTCTCTTACTGATTTACCGCTATCGTTTTGGGGTTATGCTTTAGAGACAGCTGCATTCACGTTAAATAGGGCACCATCAAAATCCGTTGGGACGACGCCTTATGAACTATGGTTTGGCAAGAAACCAAAGTTGTTGTTTCTTAAAGTTTGGGGATGTGATGCTTATGTGAAAAAGCTTCAACCTGATAAGCTCGAACCCAAATCGGAGAAATGTGTCTTCATAGGATACCCAAAGGAAACTGTTGGGTACACCTTCTATCACAGATCTGAAGGCAAGACATTTGTTGCAAACAATGGATCCTTTCTAGAGAAGGAGTTTCTCTCGAAATAAGTGAGTGGGAGGAAAGTAGAACTTGATGAGGTAACTGTACCTACTCCTTTATTGGAAAATAGTTCATCACAGAAACCGGTTCCTGTGACGACTACACCAATAAGTGAGGAAGCTAATGATGAAGATCATGAAACTTCAGAACAAGTTGCTACAGAACCTCGTAGGTCAACCAAAGTAAGATCCGCGCCAGAGTGGTACGGTAATCCTATTTTGGAGGTCATGTTACTTGACCATGGCGAGCCTACGAACTATGAGGAAGCGATGATGAGCCCAGATTCCGCAAAATGGCTTGAAGCCATGAAATCTGAGATAGGATCCATGTATGAGAACAAAGTGTGGACTTTGGTTGACTTGCCCGTTGATCGGCAAGACATCGAGAATAAATGGATATTTAAGAAGAAGACTGACACTGATGGTAATGTTACTGTCTACAAAGCTCGACTTGTTGCAAAAGGTTTTCGACAAGTTCAAGGGGTTGAGTACGATGAGACTTTCTCACCCGTAGCGATGCTTAGTCTGTCCGAATCATGTTAGCAATTTCCGCATTTTATGATTATGAAATTTGGCAAATGGATGTCATAACCCTGTTCCGGCACCCTGCCGGAGGGGGATCCCATCACCAGAGGCCATCTTCATCATCTCGGCGCTATCCATGACGAGGAGGGAGTAGTTCACCCTCGGGGCTGAGGGTATGTACCAGTAGCTATGTGTTTGATCTCTCTCTCTCGTGTTCCCGCTATGGCACGATCTTGATGTATCCCGAGCTTTGCTATTGTAGTTGGATCTTATGATGTTTCTCCCCCTCTACTCTCTTGTGATGAATTGAGTTTCCCCTTTGAAGTTATCTTATCGGATTGAGTCTTTTATGAGAACACTTGATGTATGTCTTGCCGTGATTATCTGTGGTGACAATGGGATATCATGTGCCACTTGATGTATGTTTTGGTGACCAACTTGCGGGTTCCTCCCATGAACCTATGCATAGGGGTTGGCACACGTTCTTGACTCTCCGGTAGTAGCTTTGGGGCATTCTTTGAAGTAATTTTATGTTGGTTGGATGAATCTGAGATTGTGTGATGTATATCGTATAATCATGCCCACAAATACTTGAGGTGACAATGGAGTATGTAGGTGACATTAGGGTTTTGGTTGATTTGTGTCTTAAGGTGTTATTCTAGTATGAACTCTTTTATAGATCGATCCGAAAGAATAGCTTTGAGGTGGTTTCGTACCCTACCATAATCTCTACGTTTGTTCTCCGCTATTAGTGGCTTTGGAGTGACTCTTTGTTGCATGTTGAGGGCTTGTTATATGATCTATCTATGTTATTATTGTTGACAGAACTTGCACTAGTGAAAGTATGAACCCTAGGCCTTGTTTCCTACCATTGCAATATCGTTTACGCTCACTTTTACCACTTGTTACCTTGCTGTTTTTATTATTTCAGATTACAAAAACCTATATCTACTATCTATTTTGCACTTGTATCACAATCTCTTCGCCGAACTAGTGCACCTATACAATTTACCATTGTATTGGGTGTGTTGGGGACACAAGAGACTCTTTGTTATTTGGTTGCAGGGTTGTTTGAGAGAGACCATCTTCATCCTACGCCTCCTACGGATTGATAAACCTTAGGTCATCCACTTGAGGGAAATTTGCTACTGTCCTACAAACTTGTGCACTTGCAGGCCCAACAACGTCTACAAGAAGAAGGTTGTGTAGTTGACATCACTTCACAGAAGAATTATGTCCTGGAAGCACCGCTGGGTGCCAAACATGCTGCAGGAGCAACACCAGATGTTGTGAACGTCTGGCAGAGCAAAGCTGATGACTACTCGATAGTTCAGTGTGCCATGCTTTACGGCTTAGAACCGGGACTTCAACGACGTTTTGAACGTCATGGAGCACATGAGATGTTCCAGGAGTTGAAGTTAATATTTGAAGCAAATGCCCGGATTGAGAGATATGAAGTCTCCAATAAGTTCTATAGCTGCAAGATGGAGGAGAATAGTTCTGTCAGTGAACATATACTCAGAATGTCTGGGTATAACAATCACTTGATTCAACTAGGAGTTAATCTTCCAAATGATAGCGTTATTGACAGAATTCTTCAATCACTGCCACCAAGCTACAAGAGCTTCATGATGAACTATAATATGCAAGGGATGGAAAAGAAAATTCCCGAGCTCTTCGCAATGCTAAAAGTTGCGGAGGTAGAAATCAAGAAGGAGCATCAAGTGTTGATGGTCAATAAGACCACCAGTTTCAAGAAAAAGGGCAAAGGGAAAAAGAAGGGGAACTTCAAGAAGAACAGCAAACAAGTTTCTGCTCAGGAGAACAAACCCAAGTCTGGACCTAAGCCTGAGGCTGAGTGCTTCTACTGCAAGCAGACTAGTCACTGGAAGCGGAACTGCCCAAGTATTTGGCGGATAAGAAGGATGGCAAGGTGAACAATGGTATATGTGATATACATGTTATTGATGCGTACCTTACCAGAGCTCGCCGTAGCACCTGGGTATTTGATACTGGTTCTGTTGCTAATATTTGCAACTCCAAACAGGGACTACGGATTAAGCGGACACTAGCTAAGGACGAGGTGACGATGCGCGTGGGAAATGGTTCCAAAGTCGATGTGGTCGTCGTCGGCACGCTACCTCTACATCTACCTTCGGGATTAGTTTTAGACCTAAATAATTGTTATTTGGTGCCAGCGTTGAGCATGAACATTATATCTGGATCTTGTTTGATGCAAGACCGTTATTCATTTAAATCTGAGAATAATGGTTGTTCTATTTATATGAGTAATATCTTTTATGGTCA